>NC_048304.1:90517201-90600529 GCF_013100865.1 Trachemys scripta elegans | reverse complement strand
GGGGGGGGGGGGGGGGGGGGGGGGGGGGGGGGGGGGGGGGGGGGGGGGGGGGGGGGGGGGGGGGTGGGGGGGGGGGGGGGGGGGGGGGGGGGGGGGGGGGGGGGCCGGGGGGGGGGGGGGGGGGGGGGCGGGGGGGGGGGGGGGGGGGTGGGGGGGGGCGCTGTCAGGGGGTGGGGAGTGGTTGGATGGGGCGTGGGAGTCCCAGGGGTCTGTCTGGGGGTGGGGGTGTGGATAAGGGTTGGGGCAGTCAGGGGACAAGAGGCAGGGAGGCTTAGATAGGGGGTGGAGTCCTGGGGGGCAGTTAGGGGCAGGGGTCCCAGGAGGGGGCAGTCAGGGGACAAGGAACGGGGGGAGGGTTGGGGGTTCTGGGGGGGGCGGGAAGTGGGAGGGGCAGGGGTGGGGCTAGGGCGGGGCTCCTCCCGTCCTCTTTTTTGCTTGCTGAAATATGGTAACCCTATGTCAGACTCCTCCCCAACTGCTGTTGATAACCACTTAACCTGTCTTCCTTTTTTAGGCCCAGGCTATTTTAATGCTTTAATATCCCTTTGATCCTCAGCTCAGGCCTAGGAGGAGTAACCATTCAAGCCTGGATAGAGCCAGGTATGGGCTTTCCCCCAGTTAATACTTCTTTCAAAATTCCCTTAGGGAGCCTTATCTCTTTCACTGTGTCACTTCTTGTTTATATGCTCACAGCCACATTTGATTTAACTATGCAGACAAGCAGGATAATATTAAACAGATAAACTGAGGCACAATTATATTTATAAAAAATAATGCACGTGATTTCCTCATTCTCCATAATAGATCTTCCACGACTTGATTAGATGAGCATACCTCTTGTGATGAAGTGGCAGTCAAGAGACTCCTTCCTTAGAGGTTTTTAAGTTATGGCTTGACAAAGCCCTGGCTGGGATTATTTAGTTGGGGATTGGTCCTGCTTTGAGAAGCGGGTTGGACTAGATGACCTCCTGAGGTCCCTCCCAACCCCGTTATTCTTTGATTCTTTGATAGTTGTGGTTGGGTATTTACAGAAATGCTGCATTTACCTGAACTCTGTAATTCTACTTCCATAACTTTTTATTTTATTTTATTCAGTACATGTGTTCACAGAGAGTTACCCTTTGTGTAGATAGTGGATGGAATGAAAAGAAGGAGGGAAGTGATTTTGTTTTTTCTTCTCTTTGCAAAAATAAATTCCACAAGTAGTAATTCCATTTCTGAATGGAAAGCATTATGTAGTTAGATTGCGTAGGACAGATTTCCTTGTCTGTTCGGCTTTAGTCTCACAGAAATAGCAGAAGAGACTTGATATGTTTTGATTTTTTGCTCTGTCTAGCTAGAACCAATTCCACCCTCTAAGTAAAAAGTATTATAATTGTATGTGTCAGACCAAGCCTAGATCATGAGGATTAGGAAGCACTCTACATAAGGCCATGATCAGGGGTGGCTCTATGGTTTTTGCTGCCCAAAGCACGGCAGTCAGGCGGCTTTTGGCGGCGCGCCTCCGGGCAGTCTGCTGGTCATGCAGATTCGGCGGCATGCCTGCGGGAGGTCCACGAGTGCTGTGCCTTCAGCGTCCCCACTGCTGAATTACCGCTGAAGCTGCGGGTCTGGCGGACCTCCCGCAGGCATGCTGCTGAAGGCAGCCTGACTGCCGCCCTCACAGCGACCAGCAGGCCGCCCCCCACGGCTTGCCGCCCCAGGCACGCACTTGCTGAGCTGGTGCCTGGAGCTGCCCCTGGCCATGATACAGCCATTGGCTTCCTAAATCACCATTGGTAGTCTGTGTATATATACTTATTCCTGTGAATAGGAGAGGCAGGATATCTGTATCCCAGAAGGGTTCTGCTGCTTAGTGCTAAAGGACATATATACCACATTATTCAGGATGCTCCTCAAAAGTTACTTTAACTCTCTGATTCCATTTTGGGACTCTAACTTTTTCCTGCGACTTAAATATTCTACAGCTGTTGAAAATTTGTTTTGTTCTTGTAGCTTTTGTGAATAGATTTTATTTGATTTTGAAATGAACGTTTCTCAGAAGAAAATTGCACTATGCTCTGTGACATTATTTTAACATTCCTCATTCATTATTCTTTAATATTTTGGATTTAATAGATAGCAAATAAAAGTTAAAGGCAACTTCTCAGACCACTCATGAGGAAAATATCCAGATTAGAAGACCTTTTAATTAGTTGCATTTTATTATAGAGACTTAGAAACTATCCAAGATTATTGGTTTCTTCCCCCCTCCCCCAAAGAATTGCCATTTAAGCTTTACATATAATATTTCTTTGCTAATACAAATATTAACCTTTATTTACTACTGCTGGTATTATAACTGTGTAAAAATTACAAAAATAATCAATAAGATGTTTTGGGCCAAATTCATTCTTGTTGTAACTCCACCAACTTCTGTCGCTAAACTTAATTTCTCCGGAGTTACAGAAAGAATTAGTTTGATCCAATGTTGTGTGTGTAATTGTTTTTTGGTGAACCAGTACATCATAAATGCTATCATTCTAAAACCAAAAAGCCATGAAAGGACATTAATATTAATTACTGGTGTTACAGCTAGTTTAACAAAAGTGTTATGGCTTGATTACATATGTCTAATCATATTTAAATTTTTTTTTTTTAGTTTTTGGGTAAAGAAATATTGAGCAGAAAAACAAAGATATAGGGTCATAGCTATCCCTGCAGCTTGACACACTAACCTTTCCCATATTTGGACCTGAGCACTAATTCTGATTAGTTTAGCAAGCAAAAATTACTTAGGATGGATAGCATCATCCTATTTCATAGTAGGCATTTATACACATTGCAAAAGTAGTCTGCAATTAATTTTGATTGGCAGTATCTATTTAAAGGTGATGTGCCTGCCTTTAAAAGCAAGGGTGCTGTAGATCAAGATGAAGTTCTGTTCTGGAAAGGCTGTGCATTGTCTGCTAGCACTCTTATTTGTCTCACTTTCATTAGCATTAAAATCTATTTTTTAAAAAAAAGGCAGATAACTAATCTAACAGAATATTGAGAAATGCTGAATGGATTTAGTAGTTTGTATATGGGATTTGTATAGGCCTGTGTTATAAAAGAGTTTGGACTACATGATCACAATGGTGCCTTCTGATGTTATAATCTATGAATTTATAAATTACTTAGGCACAATACAGATTAGAGTTTCAAAGTAGGCTGCAGGCGTTTGTTCATGCAGACCAGCATTTTTGTCTATAAATCAAGTAATTTAGTTAGCTACATAATGACATGATTTGCATGCACAAGTGTTAATGTGCAAATGTGTGAGGTTTTGTTTTTTAAGGAAAATGAGCGAGGCATGTGTATTTTCAAGTGTACCTTCGTGTATTCCTTTGATCTTTTGGGCCTTCCACTTGAGGCAAAACATGCATATATAGAGCTCCTTATATATGCATGAGAACAATGGTAACTGTGCATCCACGGATTAGACTTTGGCCTTCATAATTTGAGTATACTAGAAAAGCACCTCGGTTTGTGATGCAATCACTATTGGCAAGACTTCAGGAAAAACAAATTTAAAAAAAAGAAATAGTAATTCATACCCCTGTTACTGATAAGCATTTATTTTCTTATGTTCCCAAAATTTTATATTTATATGTGTATGCATGCTTATGTAAATATATAATATGTGTGTGTGGCCTCAAGAACGCCTTATCTCAGACATTTTTGTTCCAAACTCCCAGCTATCTGAGTAAATATTTCAGTTTTCCATAGAACATTAACAAAAGTAGTCAGGACTGAGTGTGGAGGGAATGCTCATTAAAAGCCAACTGCAATAATTATTTAAACATTGTAAAGTCAAATTTCTAATTTTCTGGAT
The DNA here is from genome assembly GCF_013100865.1 of Trachemys scripta elegans. NCBI lineage: Eukaryota > Metazoa > Chordata > Testudines > Emydidae > Trachemys > Trachemys scripta. Next base: position 90,596,673 of record NC_048304.1, on the reverse strand, counting down.
CTTTGTGCAATCTCTTTGTTCTGCTTTTCTATGATTGTACTTCCACTGTGCGCATACATCCATCAAAAGTTAGTGTAATTTAAATACACAAATTTAAATACTGAAAAAATTACTTCAATTTAAAATATGTATGTAAAAATAGAACTACAAAGACTTCACTATACATGAGTCTTAAAATTGCCTTTTCCATACTGTGGGACAATACTGATACTCTGCCTGTTTTTCATTTTTTGATTTGTAGTTAAGGAAGATTTTTACTTTCTATGGTAGCAAATGAATGATGCCTTATCACATTTTGCATGTTTACTGTTACTTAGTTTACATAATATATTTGCAATATAGTTATTCAAAAATAACACCAGAATGTAAAATAGGAGTCATTTTTGAAAGTCTACATTCTCATTAATCTACAAATTTTGTGAAATATGCCAATTTTTAATTATAGCATTTAATGTGCCGAATGTACGATTTTCTAGTATGTATTACACAATTTACACAGGCATGATGTGTAATAAATAATCATTAGAACTTAATTTTGTATCTTAGTAGTATGTAATTACATTCTAACATATTAAGGGAACATACTTAAGTCCCAGTTATCACAATTTTATTAGGTGTAAGTGTAACTTAAGGAGTTGTTAGTTGTACTGCCAACATATAAAGGTAGCAGGACTAATGTGCTACATGTGCAAACTAATCTAAGACTTAACATGAAAGATCAGAGATAAAAAATGAGAGAAATTGATATGGACAACAAAGAATATTGGATTGTGATAAGCATGAGGAAGAACATTACTTAAGTAAGAATTGTAGTGAAAGCACTTGATGAGAGAAGATAATATATCAATACTCTAATTTTCTATCACATACAAAATAGCACACCTATCATTTTAGTCAACATGACCTCTTAAACAGCATTTTAAAGGAAACTTTTTTATAGTGAAGTAATTTTTCTCAGAGAAGCACTTCACTGTAAAAGTGGGGATTCCACGGTAAAACTGGAATTGTAGTTTTCACCTTGTAATGTATAGAAACATTTAGGACTTTTAGTCTACTTTACACAGAGTTTAGCTACAGCACATCTGAATTCACTAATAATGGATTTTTTTATATCAAGTAGCAGGGGGCCGTGTTAGTCTGTATCCACAAAAACAATGAGGAGTCCGGTGGCACCTTAAAGAGTAACAGATTTATTTGAGCATAAGTTTTCGTGGGTAAAAAAACCACTTCTTCAGATGCAGGGCTCCATGCATCTGAAGAAGTAGGTTTTTTTTACCCACGAAAGCTTATACCCAAATAAATCTTAATCTTTAAGGTGCCACTGGACTCCTCATTGTTTTTGTGGATTTTTTTTAGTAAACCAACAACTTTTGTGCATTTTTTTCCAATATACAGTTTTGGGATTTAAGCAAATACTTTTTTGTTTTACCCTGTACATTTTCATGCCAGTGAATGTATACTGAATGTACCTAACTGTTTTAAGAAGGACAAAATTCTTTTTTTCTCTTTTTATACTAGATTTATTCATGAAGCCAACTTTTTATATTTGCAATGAAATTATGGAGGTGCCTGATAGAAACTCTAGAGATATAGTTATTTTCTAAAAATCCTGTTTTTTCTCTACAGGTAGGTATCCAATTGGTGTGAAGTTTCATACAGAGTTAATGTTTATACCCTTTATCTTTTTGTTTTGTTTCTCTCCAAAATTTTTAATAGAGAATCTTTGAATTTGGACTTTGGCTGAAGCTTTTCTTTGGCAGTCGTATTTTCCGTTATCAACTGTTACCTCTTGACAAACATTGTCAACACAACAATTGGTAGAGGTGGATCCTCAGTAGAACTTATGCAATGGACAGGTTAATGTTGGATTTAGGGTCATTTTTAGTTGTCCTTCATGTTATAACTGAAAGTTTATGCACAATGCACACAACCCCCGCTCCCAGTGGAAGCCAGGAGTGCATTAGCCTGATGGACAGAGATCAGATGTATGTAAGTCTGATTGATGTTAATAGAGGACCAGTGCACGCAAGCCAGATTGAAGGGTCTCAGAGTGCACACCACTGTCTCTGTCAGGTGCTACACTGTTCTGTCAGATTTTATTTTATAACAGAAGCCTTTACACAGCTTCTCGCATATGAGGGTGATATGCAGCTGTTCTTGAATAAATTATTTTCCATCAGCCACTTTTTTACACCTCTCCCTCAGTCCATCTTCTTCTCTCACAGCTATCACCAAGCATTAAAAACAAAGGAAATTAGTAAACAAAAAGCTTTGGTTGGAAACCATTAGGGTTGCGCTACCACAACATATCTGACAGAAAAATGTACAAGCAAGGAAATTAAAAGTTCAGCCACCTAAGTGTACATGCACTCTCTTCCTCCTCCTGTAGACACAAGTCTTACCACCAGCACTACCATTAACATACAGCACAGACTGCTCACCCCAGCCTTAACTTGAGGGATGCCAACTTTTTATCCCCTCTGTGTAACCACCCTTCTGCACAAAACCCCTTTCTTAGCACAACCAGTTAATATACCAAACATCCACAGCTACTACTGTTGAGGGAAAATATATCCTGATAAAAGTTTGTACAGAAGGGCAGAAGGGCAAAAGAAGGATAATAACTAACTACTTCATAACAAATAGATTATGTATTAATTATATTGGTGCTTTTGCTCATATTTCCATTCTACAGCAATAAAAACATTTTAAAATTTGTTGTATTTTTATTTTTCATTGCTTAAAAAAGAAAAAGTTGATCTTGCTAGTTAGCGTATATATTAACTTAACTAGGTTTTATTAGAAATCCCACACTTTTACCATACCATTTTTCTATTTAACTTAGTGTCTTGTTTCTAGAGGATGGTGAAAAACTTCCATAATGCATCTAATCCAGTAGCTCCCAAACTGGCGCTTGCTGGTGGTCTATGGTGAGGTGGCTGATCACATGGTACTGACTTGTCATCCCTTTTTTCCTACTTGCTATAAAAGACAGCTAAAATATTTACTTTCTATCGTGGTTACAGGGTGGGCTGCAATTTAGACCTTTTTCAGACCCTCTTGACTGCACTCTCAGGTGACAGGCCTAGCTTCCTCCACCTTTCTCAAAGGTAAAACTGTGCGGTCCAACAACTCTTAGACTGGATCTCTGGGTTGCAGCCACCCTGTTTCCCAACAAGCACAACAAGCCCATAATGTTTGTGACCTGTAAATCCTTTACCTCTGGGAACCTGTGACCGGTAGCTGATTAAAGTGACTCAAAAACAGCTTCCTCAAAATAAAGTATTATTAATTCACTCAAAGGCATATAGCATGCAGAGAAAACTGTTAAAACAATAAAACCTTATACTCCTATTTCCTCTTGTCTAAACCATAATCTTTCTTTGCAAGTTTTGAGAAGTTCTATTCAGTCCCGTTATCACCGTCTCTGGGGTGGGAGAAACAGACTGTATTGCAGCAGCATTTTCTCCATCTCTGTTAGAAAGCCACATACAGCAGCTACTGCCAAACCATCTAACCCTTCCTTTCTACCTGCCTTCTTTAAGGTTTTAGTATCTCTTTGGATCCAGGTATAGCCTGGGAAGAGTAAATGTCACCAGCCTAGTTGGAGACAGGCCGCAGATATTTCCCAATTAATATCTTTCTCCATTGTTTCTGCAAGGACACTTGGCATTCTCTATCATAGTACTGTATCTTTGTGATAGTTTCCTCTTTACAGCCTCCTTTGATTTAATGCTATGCAGTCAGTCACACAGGTAAACTCTGATGCACATGATATTTATATTAAAAAAGACAGATGTTTCCCTCAGTCTCCACATGTTCCATGTAATGAGTCAGTGAATCATTGTAGTTGACATAGGTAAATCATTTTATTGCCAATGGGAAGGAAAGTGATCTCTACAACCACAAATGGAGAAGGGAAAAAGTCCATCAGACTGGCTTTTTTTATTAAGATGTGGTTCTCGCTATGAAAAAAATTAGAAACTCTTGACCTAACCAATTGCCCAGTGCTGTATGTGAGGTGTGGGGAAGCTTCCTGTCTCCTGCAGGTGATCGCTCTAAAAGCTGAGAATTTCCCTTTTTCCAGATCTGCTTTTCTTGCACTTTAAATTCATCAACTGCCCCTTAGTTCATATATGTGTAGTAAAGGTCAAATGAAGGCTTGTTCAGTTTTTACTATAGTCTGTGATTTTAACACACTCAATCAAGTGATTTCTAATATTTTTCTCTAGACTAAATATTCAGTCTTTAAAAATTCTCAAGGGACGTTAATCCCTCCATATGTTTAACAATTTTAAAAGGGAAAAGGGACAGAGGGAAAGAGGTTTTGTTGACCTCATTCAAGAGTTAGCCAGATACTCATGATTCTTTTTAAAGGGGAATTATGTTCTTTTGAACTCAGACAAGCCAGAAGGCACCAAAGATATATTTAAAGCCCAGTTCCTAATCATTTTTTCTAATGTACATTTTTTATGTGAGCTGTCCAGATACCCACAATGAATTCATATGCAATGCATGTCTGTCTTTATCCATAAGGCTAGTCTTCATTCCAAGGAATTTTTAATGTATTTTTTGTCTATAGCTGTTTGGAATAAGCTTTCTTGCATTTGGAAAACAAAAGTTTTATCATATAAATTCATATATTAATTCAAACAATTCACTATAGAAACAGTCAGTTCTATGGAAAATAATCCCATTTCATTTTAATCAATGGTGTTTTTAATTAAATCATTGCACACCTGTATATTTTGTTTAGATTTATTTAAATGCTCATTAAAATGCTGAAATCAAACATTTCTTCAGTCTAAATTTTTAAGATAAACAATCCAAACCAAATATATTCTATTAAGAAAACAATTTTCTCACCACAGTGTAAGCACATTTCAACCAATGGTGCACAACGGAGAAAGAACTCACCTTCACTTTCAGATTCCAGGGTGATTTTACAGAGCTGCAAAAGAACCATATTTTACTTGTAAATGGATAAAACATTATATTGAATCAATGAGAGATGATGGTGTCATTTTAACTGACATTTTTCATAATGTAACCATAGTTCAAGATATTCTTCTCTCTTTCTCTTTTTTTCTTTTTCTTTTTCTTTTTCTCTTTCTCTTTCTCCTTTTTCTTTTTCTTTTTTAATTTTACGTCCATTTTAGCATATCGTTTAACAACCTCCAGAATCTGAAGGTTGTTTGTTGCTTTTTCCATATTGGAACATTCATTAAGTTAGATAGAAATGTGTTTCTAGCTCATGTGCCTGGGGTGCCCAGGAGACAGGCTGTCACCAATATGATAGAAATGCTTCCCACCTTGTTTTAGTCTATTATTGCAAACTCTCTTTTGGTTAGTCCTAATATGCAGCTACTGTTTGTATGTTAGCAGCATCAGCAGATTTGACTGTATGTGCTTTTGAAAGTGACCTGACTCTAGGGGAAATACAATTTTAACAGAAGTGGGTACTTTTTTCATTAAAAAAGATATAGCTTGATCAAACCATGAACCAGGATTTTAAGATTTCAAAACTATGAAAACCGCTTATTTAAAAAACAAACAAAATTGCTTGTCCAGCTATACCGAAAGGACAGGAGACACTCGGTATGAATTTAATCAGGCTGCAACTTTATTATTAGATCTCTGAGGCTAGCTGGCAGTGCAGGCAACTCCATGTTCATTCAAATAATTACCCAGGGCTTCCACTAGCCCACCTTTCCATCCAGGTCTCCCAGCCAACCCATGGGTTGGACCTTACCATCCATCCCCCCTCGTAGGAAGGTTAGGGTGGGTTATAAGAAAGGGGGGTTGGCTCCCTGCCGTACCAATCATAGAAGCCCCGACCTCCTCCACCCCCACTTCCATTCCTTTATCCAACACCTCCTTTTTAAGTTCTTTACCAGTTCTTTTATTTGATCACTGAATTCGTTCCTTATAGAGTACCTGCACTGGACATCTGCCCCACACTTACAAAATGAGTTGTGACATATGGCCTAACCTCCTTTCCTCTTCACCATAATAGGTCTTCACTGACACCTGCTGTGGGGAAGGTGAAACCCCCCCACCCTACGTAGGCCAATATGGGGGTGAAGGAAAAATTCTTTCCCAGCACCCCTAAAAGTAGTGACTAGCACAATGCCTGCAGCAGGTCCTAACCAAACATGATATTCACCACCTCGACAGAAGAGAGGGCAAGTGCTCCCTTGCATGCTGCCTGGATAAAGGACTTCTAATGCTCAGGCTTGCGCCTTTTAAACTTTCCGCCGTGTGTTCCCAGGGGATGAACTGTCATCCCAAGCTGATCCCTCACCCACCCATTTTACAGCAGTTTCTGATCTCCTTCCCCCAATAAAGCACTTCCTCTGGCAAGTCCGGACAACTTTCTCTCCTCCCCCCACACACACTTCAGGTGCAGTGCAGACAATCTGTGGAAACTGAAATCTTCCTGAGCTCCATCATTATTTTTAAATATCCTGCTTTTAGCTGAAGCTGTTGTTATGCAAAAGAGGTGGAGAATAACCTCTTTTTAGTGCATATGCTATATCTGTATTACAAACTTTGGTTGACATAAGTTGTTGGCATAAAGCCATTGCAGTTAGTATATCACTTATGCATATACTCCTTATGTCAGTGCTGCGTGCAATTTTCCATCATCAGTGCACTTGGGAAATTTTAGCAATGCGTGTGGAGCAGAAATGAGCGGCACAGGTGTGACTAGTGGGCCAAGTTCTCATAGTGTAATTTTCTCCATCCTGTAATGCCATCCATATCCCTTAATTTTTGTGCGTTTTAAAAAAATACCACAAAACTTCTTGCTGCTGGCGATTTCTGACAGAAGCATGGAGCCCATACACCTCTGCAGTATTATGAACATTGCAAACACAAACTGAAGAAATAGAGCGACAGAAAGAACTGCAGCAGTGGGGGACACGATGATTTTGTGAAGGTCACTTTGCTGTGGGATATAGTAAAAAAACAATTCAAAGTTGGTGGCATTCATGGAGCAGCTGCAGACAGTGGAGAGCCACTTCTGGGCCCGAGAAATCAGCACTGACTGGAGGGATCGCATTGTAATGCAGCTGTGGGACCATGAGCAGTGGCTGCAGAACTTTTAGATGCAGAAGGCCACAGTCCTAAGATCTGTGTGGCAAACTTACCCTAACCTTCCAGCGCAGGGACACCAAAATGAAAACTTCACTGAGAGTGGAGAAACAAGTGGTGATCACTCTGTGGAAGCTTGCAGCACAGGATTGCTACCAGTCAAAGGGAAATCATTTTGGCATTGGAAAATCCACTGTGAGGGTCATTGTCATGCCAGTGTTCAGGGCCATTAGTTGACTCCTGACACACAGTACTGTGACTCGTGGTAATGTGCAGGACATATTGGATGGATTTGCAACAAGGGGTTCCTGAACTACAGTGGGGTGATAGACAGTATACATATCCCTGTTTTGGCACCAGCCTGCCTTTCCACAGAGTACATCAAAAGACTGGGCTATTTTTCTATGGTTATGAAACCACTGGTGGATCACCAGGGATTCTTTGCTGACTTCATTTTTGGCTGGTCAGGGAAGCTGCATGATTCTCATGTCTTTAAGAATGCAGGACTGTTCAGGAAGCCGCAATCAGGGACATTTCTTTCCCAACCAGCCAGTTACAACTGGCAATGTCAAAATACCAATAGTGATCCTAGGGGACCAAGCCAACTATTGCTGCCCTAGCTCATGAAGCAGTACGCTGGCCATGTCAGCAGCACCAAGGAAAGACTCATTTACTAGCTCAGCCAATGCAGAATGACTGTTGAATGCCCTTTTGATAGATTAAAGGGACGCTGGCATTGTTTACTCACAAGATGGGATCTGGGTGAGAAAAGTATCCACCTAGTTATAGCTGCCTATTGTGTTCTGTATAATATCTGTGAAGCAAAGGCAGAAAAGTTGCTGCCAGGGTGGAGGTGGAATGGCTGTCTGCTGGGTTCAAACTGCCAGACATAAGGGGTATTAGAAGAGCTCTACATGAAGCCATGTGGCTGAGGGAAGCCTTGAAAGAGCACTCTAATAGTCAGCCATAGTAATATGGTATGGCATAATGACCTCTACCAGGTCTCGAAGTTTGGGGGAGGTATTAGGAATTGCTTGGAGCTTGGAGAACATTTATGAATATAACATGGTCTGTTCATGCACCAATTATTTCTGTGATGCTTTCTCTACGTTTATACTTACGCTGTGTTTGTCACTGATCCTATGAGTTCTGCCACCCTGAACAATAACAAATAGTGGGCGCTTTCAGTAGTGCTAGGCATTCTGCTGCATATGTTGCGTAGGAATAAAGACGAACTATTTACCAAAAAAATAAATGTTTATTGCATAATAAAATCAGTGCAAAATCCAATCTGCAGTTAAAAAAATAAATACAATAAAAACCTCTGAAACAAATTAATGGAACTTAAAAAGGCAAGAATATTAGTGTTTCTTTCAGTGGTAGGGGTAGAAATGCAGCCCCAATGCCATGTGGAATATTGAGGGTTTGGCAGGTGCTAAAATGGAGTTCTCCATTGATTGCAAAGGGAGACAAGCCGATGATTGTTGAATCTGTAGTTCAACAAGATTCTGCAGTCATTTGTGTTTGCTGTCGGAAAAGCCACATTATGTCCTAGTGCATCTTCCTCTCTGACTCCTGGGTCTTTCTCCTGTCTGCTATTTCTCTCTCCATACTGTCTGCAATATTAACCCTCCAGGCCCTCTGTTCATAGTCCAATGCTGCACTGGCTTGCAGGATCTCTGTGAACTCTCCCATGTCCTCTTCTTTCTCTTCACTGGGGTCAGGAATTTGATGGGTGTGGAGGGGGGACTCCTCAAGGTCACAGTGGCACTAGTGACAAATAAAACACAGAGATATTGTATGTATAGTCACAACAGAAGGCAAAAGGTAAGTTTCAGAACTCCATTCTCTTAAAGTTTTAAGCAAGGCATGTTGATTGACACTTCAACCTTGAAGAGCTTGTGTGCAGCACTGGTCTCTACCCCCAACCATGGTGAGTATGGCCCAGTGGAGGCACCAATCGGGGGTGGGGGAACAAGGAGGGAATTGTTTAGTTGTGTGAAACAATGCAATTTCATTGTTTCAGCCCCTATTTCCATGTAGGGCAATGGCTCTGGGCACTGGCACTGTTTTCCATAGGCAGTGGTGATTTTTGCTGATATCTTGCTCCTGAAGGTAAAAATGGCACAGAGAGCCCAGCAGGTGCTGATATTTCAAAGCTACTAGCTGTGCTACTAGCCTGTTTACTGCAATGGTACCTGCCAAAGTCATCACAGACTTGCATGGGAAAGTGCCCATAGAGGAAGGAATAATGCAGCCATCCCTAGAAACCTTCAGAGAGGATTGCATGACAGTTTCATGGAGATCTCTCAGGATTCAAGGGACTTCCCTGTGTACGTAAACTACTTTGCATGCCTCTTCCCCCGTAGTTCTACAGGGGAATGAAAAGCAAATGACAATTCTATCTCTGTTGTACCACTACCTTTTCTAGTACAAGTAAATTAATGAAAAGTTAATATCTGTGTCCTGCTATGTTGGGGTCAGGAACCATCTGAACATTTAAACATTGAAATGGGAAGTGCATTCATAAACTTACCCGAGGTTCCTTCCCCTGCATTGGGGTTGCCCAGGCTCAACTGGCTAGACAGTGGTGGAGTCTCAAACAGAGCCTGGCTTGCGGCATAGCCGGATCTCTTGGTCTCCCATCTTCCTCCTCTTTGCTGTTCATGTCAGGGTCCTTGGAGGTATCCGTGGTGCTGTGCAGGGTAGGGTCTTTGCCAAGTATGATGTGTAGCTTATTGTAAGAGCGGCAGTTCTGTGGCTGGGCTCCAGATTGACTGTTAGCTTACCTGGCCTTCTGGTATGCTTGCCACAGTTCCTGTGCTTTCAAGAAGTGCTACTTCTGATCCCTAACATATCTCTTCACCTGCATCCTTTCTGCGGTCTGCATTTCCATGACTGCTCCATAGCTGTGTCTGCAGAGCCTGTTCTTCCCGCAGGTCCTAGAGATCTAATATCTCCTGTCTGCTCCAAGCAGGAGCCCATCTGGAGTGTGCAGTTGCCATGGTTGGTTGAGTTGCACACAACAAGCGTGTACTTGCAAGATGTGCAATCAGGAAAAGGCATTTCACAAATATTCAGGGTTTTTAAAGGTGGGGTGACTTCCAGTCTCCATGATTCCTGGGCAGTGTACATATTTGTGACCAGAGTGGACAGTGTCTGGCATTGTGGGACAGCTGTTGGAAGAGTGTTAGGGTTGACATATGGTCATGCTGGGTCTACACTCGCACTGCATTGACCACAGTAGATCAGACATGACTCAGCTATTTGGAGAAGTGGTGTTTTTGCCTCACTGTAATGGGGAGATTACATCAGTGAGAGATACATTTGATTGTAAACACATGCACAACTAGGTCGGCACAAGGTGATTTATGTCAATTTTGTTGGGTAGACCAGGTCACAGTAGACAATCTCACATTGTGAATATTATTGTGACTGTTATATTTCCCAGTGGGCACACATTCCCTAATGAATTCTTGCAATGAAATGACTGGCTGCAATAAGTCCTTTTCCTGTGTGACTACTGCAGACTCCATTAGTGCATTTCATTTGTGACTGTCACGGTTAAATCTCAGACCAGAATTTTCTGCTTGTGTTGAACTGATATTATCCTCTTCATGTCCCGCTTGAACCATGTGGCTCCTATCTACAAATCCATCCCTTCATTTACTAAATCAGGTTCCCTTCATCCACTGTGCCAGGATTTCAGCTTCACCACTCCCATCATTTCCTTCTCCTTTGCGCCCTATGCCTGGAATAATAGCTCTCTCCCAATGTTCTGAGCTCCTCTTCTTTAGATTTAAATCCTTCTGGAAAACATGTTTTCTGAGAGGCCCACAAAGGCTAACCCATGTCAACATTACCATTATAAATGCCAACACAGATGTCCCCTCCCCAATATAAATGTTTTTAAAATGTTGACAACATTCTGCTGCCACTGTCCTCTGGGCCACCCTAGGTATGTTTGCCTAATCTTTGTCTTTTAGATTTATAGCCTGCAGATGGATACATCTGTGTGCTTCCCTGGGCCTGTATGGAACCCTACTGAAGTGCATCTGGGTGATGAATTGGGAAGATGTAGCCCTTACGTTATAAGGTCCCCAGAAAAGTGACTGTTTTTGTTTTTCTTAAATGCTGTTAATTGGTGCTTCCCTGGAAACTGGCTTTGAGAGTTTTTGGAGGTTTGACTGAGCCATTGGGCTGGATTCTACTCATACACTGACAAAATCCATTTAAGTCGAAGTAGCAAAGTCAACTGATTGTGGATCTTGTAAACCTAGACCGTCCTCCCCCAAAGTTCACAGGGTGTCAGAGATGCATATGTTTTTTTTCTGAGCTGGTTAACCCACCCATAGGTCTGGCTTATCACCTATCAAAAAAGCAATGGCTTGCTTTACCAGCACACACACATCCTCACTTCAGCCTATAAATATAGGGCCTGTGTATAGAGTATTGATGTTCCCATTTAGTAGATCACTGGTATCCTTGTTTCGCCTGAATTTTTGACAGATGCTGCATTTTTAACCTTTCCATGTCCCTAATACAGTTTATCAAGTAATTTATCAAGTTTATTGATTCCCTCAAATAATCCATACTACGAAAGAAAGATGACTCAATTTCACTTAATAGCTGTTCACAAACCACCTGTTGATGAATAAATTCTGTTAGCATCCTAATAGGGTTATATTGTATTTCTAGGATTCATAGTTAGACTAGAAAATCCCATTATTAGTCTTGTGATTAAAAATATTGCTCTACAGAATAAAATTTCCCAATTGAAAGTCAAAGGATGTGCATGCTTGCAATTAAGTGATTACTTTTTAAAACATTGTTTGGGTTTGGGTTTTTTTTGGCAGTTTGGGGGGGGGGATAAAGCATAAAAGGACATTTAGTAAAAACACTTCAATGGATTAGATCAATTCAGAACACTATATTGATAGTCTTCCACAATGTATCCCTGTTTCATAGAGAGAGTTATTCATAATGTAAATGTAAGACAGATCTGAAAATGGTCCAACTATGGCACTAAATTCCTATATGAGCATTGCAGGTCACTTAATCTCGGTGCACCTCAGCTAGCCATCTGTAAAATGGGGATAATAATACTTCCCTATATTTAAAGGGGTTTGTGAGGGCAGATCCTCAGGTAGTGTAAAGCAGTGTAGCCCCATTAACTTTGCTCTTTAGCACTTGAGGATCCCTCTCATTAATATCTGTGAGGCTACAAGATATTATGGTGATAAAAGTCACATAAGGATATAGTATTTCCTGAAAAACAGAGTCTATAAGTGGACTAAAGAAAACCACAAATTCTTAGTAGTTTTTGCTTGCATAAATGTGTTAAGCCTGGCCACGGCTTTGACGTGTATATATATATATCACCCAACAGAAATAGAAAAACGTATCCAAACAGAATGATGTATATTCTTTACTTAGGTTGTTTTAAAACCTCTTCTGATTTTAATGCACAAAAGTCACCAATCCCCTCAATACATTTGATTGTTATTATTACTTTTAAAATGCTATAAGTACAAAAATGTTTCTGAAATTATAACATTTTATGTTAATCAATAAACATGTTTTTTTTTTTTAATTACAGAACTAATCTTTCTTGGGCCGAGCATTCATATGGAAAACCTAAGTGCAGGGGGAGCCTTGATGCCAAAATTATATCTAGATCTAGACAAGATTGTCACTGATAGTAGCACTGTTGAATGCCACTACAATACATTACATCATATAATATTCAGCCATACAAGTTAGAAATTAAAGAAAAATATTTCCATTAGGAGTAGAACCAAGCAAATAACTTGTTGCCTGCTATTTTACAAATCAATGGTGCAGTTCACCTTTAATCTGGAGAGTATAGGGGAAATAAATTACAAATTGTGCTATTTCCAATGCAGACAGTTGATAATCATGATAAAACTGACTTCTTAATGTTTTATAGATGTATCATAAATGGAAGATTCTTGTAAATCAATATCCCTGCCAGCCATGAGTTCAAAGAATATGTGTGATGCTGGTGTATTTGTTGCTCACTGAAATGGACAGTCTCCCTGCTATGAGGGGCAAGCTAAAAGAGAACTTATTTTTTCATGCTTTGGAAAAATTAGACTGTGATTGGTTGTGTAACTTTCTAAGAACAAATATTAAACTCACTCCTAAGCTAAAGGTTTGCAAATAAATTAAATTTTAATGGGAATTGGACATCGAAATCCCTTATGTGGCTTTGAAAATTTCACTTGTAAAGTTTATAATCATGCCAATGTTTCAGACAATAGAAAGTGAAGTGATGCATATTCTATTCTGTTCTGGTGAACAAAAACAAATAATATGCAGGACAGGGTAATGTAGTTAATATATTAAAGTATTTATGTAGTAGAAGACAACAGCAATGCAACAAACGTATTTTCTGCCTTATATCAAAACTAAAAGCAGGCAGGGGAGAGAGAAAGGGAGATCAATCAGATGTCACTACTAAAACCTTAGCTAACATAACTTTTAAAACACACCACCTTTTCCCCAATCTAGACTAGACCTAATGGTGTGCATCTGAATGAGGTCCTGTGGAAAAAAGAGCATGTGGTCATGTACACGTAAAGATTGTACCATAATGTATATGCACAACGGGCAGAATTATGGGTGTAAAGGCAACCATAATTCTGGGATTTCCAAACTTTTGAGGGCTTTGCTTTGCAGTTTTACTGTTAGATTTTTTTTTTTTTTTTTTTTTGGTATGGAACAAACACAAACTACATATATGGTGATGACAGTCATGTGATGGATTTATTCACATACCCTTGATGGCCACAACTCCACCCTGTCCAATGATCCATTTCCCTCAAGACTATTTCTAACATCACAGAACTTGAAGCAAATGCAAACACACAAAAAGCCTACTACAAAAATGTTTCCCACTTTTCCCCAAATTTAAAATAATACTGGATTGAGGCTTATTACTGATAATATTCCCTGCTGCCTCATTGACAGATTCAGCGTCTAATATCTTGTCACATTTACGCTTTTGGAAAGGGGAAATTCCCAGCTTTCCCATGGAACCCAACATTTTCTTATGCCACTTATTTATAAATAAGACTACCTTAGATAATTTTTAGAGGTTTTTAAAATTAATTATGGTTTTCTGTTTCTTTAACAATTGGATACATAACACTAAAATAATTTGGCTTTACTGATGGAGGGATACAAAAAGTGGCGTAAATTTTAAAACTTTTTAAATAAATGCTTTTGATGTTTGAACTATATGGCCCATAAAGCACATTCAATGGTGCAGTGCTGTATAAAGGTTTTACTGACGTTTATTTGGTGTGATCTGCGTATCGTTCATGGCTTCACCAACATCAGGCAATATAACCAACCCAAACTCATGCCAATAAAACCTTTATATCATAATACACTGTATGTGTTCTCTATTAATCACCTGTAAAAGAAACACAATGGGAAAATATACATTTACATTGTTTCAATGCTAGATAAATAGCTACTGTCATTCATTCATTTAAAATGCCCTGTATTATAGCAGTTGTCAGCCCATTTTGTCCAAGACTTACTGGTTCTTTAAAATAAAGGAGGAAAAAATATTGCCATTAGAACACTCCCTTTGCCATCTTCAAAAGAAATGGCATTTTTCTCAATGGCAAAATGGCTGGACTTTGTTTTAAAGAAACAAATGATTGCTATATATAAATATGCCTCACAAATTGCTTAAATATACATTTGTTTTGCTGCTGTTCTATTGATCTAATATTTGTTTTGAACTGAAGGACTAATGAATCAAGATTAGATGTGCCTCAAAGTGAAAGATCAAATTTAAAAAAAAAATTTCTTGTCATTCATACAAAATTTTAACTGAAATACCATATTTTATGAAGTAATTTGAATTTTGGCATTAAACTTCTCCAACTAATCAGTTTAAAAGCTGAGATTATTTATCTGTATAGCACAAACTGTGTGCTAAGCATGTTACAGACCAATATAAAGATAAGGGAATAAATCCTGGTTTCATTATATTCAATGGCAAAACTCTCATTGTGTTTAGGAGGGACAGGATTTCAGCTAAGAGCCCTGTCCAAAGACGTTACAGTCTACATAGAAAATGTACAAATATTGAAAGAGGCATGTACAGCAACAAAAATAGCATGAACAAACAATGAAGCTGACTATACATGAGGTGGTGTCAAATGTGCAAAGTAAATAAATAGGGAAAGTTGTGGGAAAACTTTTATTTTCTTATAAGCAGTTTTACTAATATTAGGTGTTACTAGTAGAACTGGTTGTAAATTTTTCATCAAAATGTTCTTTCAGTGGAAAATGCTGTGTGTGTCAAAATGGAAATGTTTGGAGAAAAGTGTATATTTTGACAAATATTCCCACAGGAAAAAATATTTGAAATAAAAAAATTGGGAAAAATTTTACATCAGGGAATTCTGAAATTGTTTCAAATATTATTTTTTAAAATATTTTTTACATTTTCTTGTTAGTATTACTACTGATATCATAATGACAATAGTTGAAATATTCTATTTTATTTTATTCTTAAAATCATTAAGGCAGCGGCTATTTAGTACTGATTGAAACATTTTCTTTTCTTTTCTAGATCCAAGTGTCTCTTGTTTGTGTTGTAATGAAACAGTTTGACATGTCTCTGTCTCTGTCTCTGTCTCTCTTTCTTCAGTTTATTAGCAACTTGTTTAAACTGCCTTTCTCCAGGTGTAGATCCTATAATTGCACTCCTCATTTTCCATGGTCTAACTTGGCAAGGATTAACCTAATAAACTACTTTGTGGAGCAGTTCATTCTGGATTGCATTTTAACTAATGGCTTATTGGGATCAATTTACAGAACAGTAATATTTCCTACTGTATTTGAATAAGCAGGGCTGCCTAGAGGATTCAGGGGCCTGGGGCAAAGCAATTTCGGGGGCCCCTTCCATAAAAAAAAAGTTGCAATACTATAGAATACTATAGTCTCGTGGGGGCCCCTGCGGGGTCTGGGCAAATTGCTCCACTTGCCGCCCCCTCCCCCGCCCCGTCCCCCCGGGCGGCCCTGTGAATAAGTACCTTTTATGACACTCTGGTAGGGAAGGCTTCTTAGTAAACTGGAGCAAAGGGTATGGTGTAACGTAGTCTGTAAAATTTTGATCTGCTGCGTCAATTATTGCAGTTCAGTAAAGCTTGGCTGAAGTCTTTTCCGAGAGCACACTTGATTCCACTTAAGACAGCTAAACTCTCTAGTTTTTTCTCTAACAAACATTAGTGAGAGTTAAATCTGTGTGGAACACTGATTCATGTATTGTAGTTATGTCCCAGTGTGACCATATACTGACAGGAGATATAAGATCATTTTAAAAAGATTACAAATACAAATGTCCTGATCCATCCCAGAGGACATTGTACTTGTAAACCAAGATGGGGCGGAGGAAGGAGATCAATGTGTAAGTGAGCAGCAGCATCTCTTGGAAGACACTCTTCATACATGGAAATGCGTTGGGATTTCTCTCTGTAACAATGGCATAGGTGATTTGAGCTGAAATGAATAAGCTGATTGTTTAAGAACAATATAACTCGAACAGTGTAGATGATCATCACTATCTCCTATTTCCAATGCCAAAGTTAGGTAGAATTGACTTCTGATTTTTTTTGGCCTAGGTAAATACCTCGCATGCCATCCATCTCAAGTCTAGGACCATTTTACAGATGAGCAATTAGGCACAGAGGGGCTAAGTGACTTGCCCAAAGTAACAGAGGAAGTCTGTGGCAGAGCAGGAACATGAATCCAGGTCTCCCATGTCTTCCGAGGGTATATGGGGTCCCTTTTTTGATGGTTAAAGTGTTGAAAGGACAAACTTACTTGGAGTGTGATCCACCATGAAAGGAAAATCAGTGTGTCATGTTTGTTATTGGGGATAAAATAAGTAAAGTTGGGTAGGGGAGGAGAAGTATGGCCTCCCCTCTTCTATTGAAAAGCAGAAAGAATCTATGAGAGACTCCTCCTCTCCCTGGTAGGAGGGAACAACACTTCCACTTTGGCTAGTGTAGTAAAAGCCTCCTTTCCTTTTTCAATCTACTTCAATTACTACTTATGATGATAAAAATTAATATCCTAATTTGTTACGTGTAGTTTTCCAAATGAAAAGGAACATATTACGAAGGGAATGAACGAGGAATGTTGTATACCATGTTGATTTATAGCTGAACTCTACACACCTGCAGGAGTCCTCTTGCAGATTTATGACCTTACTCAACAATCTTTTTAGATTAGCAATCACTCCCTCCCCCACCTCCAGCTCTCCTCCTAGAACCATCCATACTGTGTGTGCAGTATAGCAAACCCCAAAGGTTCAAAAACCATGAGACAGTCACTATAAAAACATGAAATTGCAAATCACTGGATTATTTTTTAGATTATATTTTGTTTTTTGGACTGTCACTTGATTTTGTTGAACTCCCCATATGTGTATATGATAACTAATGTTTTGGGGTAAGGTGATTTTTGCCTGCAAAACAGGAACTCTCACTCCTAAATGTGCCCACCCACTGTCAGCAATTAATTCTGCCCCTCAGCCCTCCACATCAGTTCTTCCCACCCACATCAATTCTGCCTCTCCATTAGTTCTGTTCCCAAAGCCCGCATCTCTGCAGCTCCAGGGAGTCTTCTCCTGCCTCCCAGGACTGCCGCAGAGTCCCTTTTTCATAGACTCATAGATTTAAGGTCAGAAGGGACCATCGTGGTCATTTAGTCTGACCTCCTGCATATCGCAGGCCATAGAACCTCACCCACCCACTCCTGTAATAGACCTATAACCTCTGGCTGAGTTACTGAAGTTCTCAAATCATGATTAAAAGACTTCAAGTTACAGAGAATCCACCATTTACATTTGTTTAAAACTGCAAGTGACCCGTACCCCACGCTGAAAAGGAAGGTGAAAAACTTTCAGGTTCTCTGCCAATCTGACCCAGGGGAAAATTCCTTCTCTACCCCAAATGTGGTGATCAGTTAGACCCTGAGCATGTGGGCAAGACCTGACAGCCAGACACCTGGGAAAGAATTCTTTATATAACTCAGAGCATTCCGCATCCAGAGTCCCATCACCAGCTATTGAAGATATTTGCTGCTAGCAGTCGTGGATTGGCTACATGCCATTTTAGGCTGTCTGATCATACCATCCCCTCCATAAACTTTTCAAGCTCGCTCTTGAAGCCAGTTAGGTTTTTTGCCCCCCACTTCTCCCCTTGAAAGGCTGTTCCAGAACTTCACTCCTCTGATGGTTCATCTAATTTCAAGCCTAAACTTGTTGATAGCCAGTTTATATCCATTTGTTCTTGTGCCTACCTTGACAATTTAAATAACTCCCTTCCTCCCTGATATTTATCCCTCTCCCCTCAGCCTTCTTTTGATAAGGGTAAACAAGCCAAGCTCTTTGAGTCACCTCTCAAGGTAGGTTTTCCATTTCTCAGATCATCCTAGTAGCTCTTCTCTGCACCTGTTCCAGTTTGAATTCACCTTTCTTAAACATGGGACCGCAGAACTGCACACTGCATTCCAGATGAGATCTCATCAGTGCCTTCGATAACGGTACTAACACTTCCCTATTGCTACTGGAATACCTCGCCTGATGCATTCTAGGACTTCATTAGCCTTTTCACAGCCACATTACATTGGCAACTCAGAGTCATCCTGTGATCAACCAGTACACCCACATCTTTCCCCTCCTCCGTCACGTTCAACTGGTAAGTCTCCAGCTTATAGCAACAATTCTTGTTGCTGTTTCTAAGTGCATGACCTTGCCCTTTGCACTATTACATTTCATGACATTTCTGTTACTTCAGTTTTCAAGGTTATCCAGATCTTCTTGTATGATATTCTGGTCCTCCTCTGTATTGGCAGTACCTCCCAAATTTGTCTTATCTGCAAATTTTATTAGCAAACTCTCACTTTTTGTGCCAAGGTCATTAATAAAAATGTTACATAAGATTGGTCCCCAAGACCAATCCCTGAGGAACTCCATTAGTAACCTCCCTCCAGCCTGACCATTCACCATGACTGAATGTAGTCTCCCCTTTAACCAGTTCCTTATCCACCTTTCAATTCTTATATTATTCCCCATAATGTAACTTATAATTTCCTATGTGGAAGTGTATCGAATACTCAAATCCTTATAGATTAGACCTACTGCATTTCCTTTGTTCTTTCTCCCCCTTCCCAAGCTGGGTGTTGCAGGGAGGGAGAGAGGAGGAGCAGAGGAGCCATCCTGTTACTCTCAGGTTGGGCTGGAGGGGAAGATGCAAGCCACCCTGAGCTTCTGGGCTCTTTCTTTCTGCTCCCTCACACTCTTTCTTCCTATGAGAATTATGTCAGCTTCTATGGGGAGGGAAATAGAGCTGTGTGCGCTTCCTGCAGCAGCCCTCATGGGTGTAGAATCTGATGCTTCAGAGGAGTATTGTGCTTTCTGGAGTGTAGGGACTGTTTAATACCCAAAGTGTGGAAGCAATAGTAGTGGGCCACCAGGAAGAGATAGTTAGAGGGAATGAATTAACTGGACATTCCCCAAAATTACTGAGTCATAAATAGCTCTCAATACTGAATTTGTTTTATTTTTTGACTCTCAGTTTTTGTCTTATCCTTGATTAATTTATCACATTAAGTGATAGTTTAATTACACCTTAATGGTGGTAATACTTCATAAGTTGCCATTTGTTTATTAAAATTCACATGAACAGGTTAATATTTTGGGGGGTGAAGCCATCTTTTTTACTATCTTCTATGAACATTAAATGCATTCTGGATCCATTTCCAAATGTTTCAACACAGATAATGAAATTAATTGGTTGGCTGTATAAAAAAAGAGAGTGTTAATACATCATGTGTTTGACAAGTGTGAACACAAATGTGAAGTGAATGCAAAAGTCATTTTTCTTTAAACTGGCAAACGGATTCTGAAAGCATAAGATAGATGATGGATGTCAGGGAAATCAGCTCTGCCTGTCTGACATCATTACACTTTTCTAACTTAAATTGTCATTTAGCAACTTTTACAATGACGAACTGTATCTTAAGATCAACTTTCACTATTACTGGCCTATTCCTGCCGGTGAGCTCAAATTCTAAACTGTCTGACATGTCATTATTTTTAGCACACAAAACATTTCTAAATCAGGAATGATTGGCTCATGAGTATGCTGCTCCTATGGATTCACTCTGCACTTTCACGGCAGATGTACACTTCAATGGTTTACTGTCATAGCTCCTTATGGAAGGCACTGAAAGTTCAAATCAAGAATGCTCCTGGGCTGTGGGATTTTTTTTAAAACAAAGGCTTTTTTGATCGAGGAAAAATGTAGACTGTAGCTGAGAGTTGCGGTGTTTGCGTGTGTTTCATCATGTTCAGTATGATTCTGTTCAGCAATCAAAACAATAATATGAAATACCTTAGAACTGTATATGATTGCTAGAAGTGGGAGATCAGTTAATGATATTTGGCTCCTTTTTTCACCCGCATCAAAAAATTGGGGAGGTTCATGTAATACTGTTGGCTATAGTCCCAGTCAAACTGTTGTGAGGCATTAATGTCTCACAGGAAAAGTAGAAAGAAATGCAAGGCACTATGTAAATGCCAAGTAGTATTATTGTGTTCACTCTCAATGCAGTTTTATGTCTGCAATCATAGGGCCAAAACCTGGTTCTATCAAAGTCAGTGGGAGTTTTGCTATTACCAAGATTAGTCCTCCAATACCTAGTTATGACACTGGAATGGAAAGTGAAGACAGATGGAGGAATGTGTAATCAAGGCAGAGTAATAAACTGTAACAAGAGCAGAGGGGAAAGATGTATGGATCCTTTTAACCTTGATACCTGCAGTAGGTATTCATCTCTTGTTAAGTAGGTATTCATCTCTTGTTAAGACAGAGTGAGAAGAGATCACTAGCTTGAACAGTGACCCAGATACAAGGCCCAAAAGAGAAGTGCTAGCACTAAGATGAGACAATATGCTTGATAGTAAAGAAATGCAGCTAAGGACATCTTGACCCTAATAATCAGCATGCTGTCTTATTTTCTGAGTGCTAGAAAAAAATATCACAATAAGAGTTTCAGATATCATGAAGAATGTTGTGAAATTCTGACTGATTATTGTCCACATGTCCACAATAACATCAATGAAAGAAATGCTATAATCAGGTCCCCGGGTAGTCTACAACACAACGTAAATTCCTTGGAATGCACCCTTGAATTCTGTGGCAAGCATCCCTGTGGCAATGTTGATTTATTCTATCTCCATGAAATCCCCAGCCCTCTCACTCTACAAAAACACACAATCGAACATAAAACTAGTCAGTGCTAATTGGGGAGGAGGGGAATGGGGTTGTCATGTTTTCCAAGCAGTATGTCTCCTGTGGTATCAGCACGCACAAAGTTGTCCTGGAAGCCTGCGTGATAGAGAAGGGGGAAGCATTTAGCCAGCTCCTGTGAACCATTTCTCTGGCTCCCCAAGCTCCAGACAGCTCAGGTCACCAGCCTACATTTTTGGTTCCCCGGGTTACCTGGCTGCATTCTGGACCCCAACACTGGTTCTTGGACCCCTTGTTATCGTGCTTCAGATAACAGCACGTGAGGCATTCTCTGTAATTCAATTAACTCCCCCTTCTGGGGAAAGCTGGAGAGCAACAGATAGCTGCAACAAGATCTCAGTAGATAGGTCTCAGCAAGGCAGAGAGACCGAAAACAAAATGTTAGGTGTCTGGTTACGACAAAATGCAAACTCCACAGCAAAAATTCTGAATTGCATAGCATTTTAGAGTCAATGAAATCAATTTACAGCTATTTGTTCATGCTTTCAGGCAGACATCACTGCATTGGTTTATATTCAATTCACATTTTGAAGGTAATCCTGAAATCATGAGGGCTAGAAACATTTTTTTAAAATGAAAACAAAAAGATTTTGGAGCATAATTCTGGAAGGGGTGAATTCCACAGCAAATTCCTCTGCAACAGAATTGGAGGATATATAGGGTTCTGAGTATAGTCCAGAATTATGTCAGGAACAAAGAGGGCAAACTAGAAGTCTGAGACAGGTGATAAGAGACTTCTTTGCTCTCTTAGCAGTGAAAGAACACACAGTCTGGAGAGTAGCTAATGGGTGTACAGGTGAAGTAGTGAGAAGGATGTGGACTTGACTATGTGCATAGTTTGACTTCTATATTTTTTCAGGGGAGCAGCTCCAATAAGGTCAATGGGGCTGCATGGGGGTGAGGTGGGGGGTGAAGGTGGAGGGCAAATGCCATGCCTGCCTGAGGCTTGCAGTTTGGTGGAGCAATGACCTTGCCCCTCTCAAACTATACCCACGGACTTGATATAGGGTTGGAATGCCTTCTGTGATGAGAACCTGTTTGGATTAGATGGTCTACACTTGAAAGGCTAGGTTAGCAACCTCCTTGGTTCCAACTGGATGCAGCCTGTTAGGCAGACTGTAAACTAAGTAAAGAGGGAAGGACAGAGAAGCTTTTGCCTACCTCAGATTTTCTCACCTACACTTCCAATATACAATACAAGGCAGAAGATAGACCTGTTTAGAAACAGAAGATGAAGAATAAGAAGAATGTTTATGTACTATAGTGTATGCACAAATGTGAGGAAGATGGGAAACAAGCAAGAACTGGAAATATTACTGAAGACAGAGACTCTGGTCCACTTGGAATAATTTAAGACCTGTAACATGATTTCCATTATATTGTAAGTGGACACAATCTGCCTAAGGAAAAGTAACATGAGCTTGCCGGGGGAGGGAGGGGGGAAGAGTAGCATTAGGCCAAATGTATTCACAAATGCTAGCGAGTATAGTTTGACAGTGGAGGTGTATGGCTGTGAAATTTAATCAAGAAAGATTACACAATGAAATACAGAGGAGAAATGGCAGTGGACATCTGTTACAGACCACTGCAAGCAAAGAAGTGAACAAAAAGCTAGTGGATCCGACTCTTGAAATCATAGGACATTTCAGAGGACTTGTCAGCTATGCAGATATTGATTTGATAATAAATGCAAAATATCTCAATAACACAGACCTCTTTCCAGTTACTACATGCAAATCTTACACAATCACTGCTATATTTGTCATTTAAGACCTTTTGTGTGGTTGTCTGCCGTATACAGTGTCTCCCAAGAAATCTGTACTCCAGTGACAAGTATTTGATATGTACCATTGTCTATATGGAGGAAATAGTAGGGCTCTTTAATAATAGTCCATTACACTGCAATGATAGGATTCTTTCATGACTGTGAAAGCCTCTGAGAAGTAGTGGGCTTACGAGAGGCATTCAGCTTGTGCAAAAAACATCCATGCAGAACACCTCTAGGGATACCTGCAAAACATACGCAGAAGCAACAGCTGCTACACTTTTCCCTGCACTGGAAAGCTGGTCTATTTATTTATTTATTTATTGTGATTGATCTCATATACGAAGGCACCTGTTTACTACACAAGGTGCCTTTGACATTTTTTTAAAACAACAATACAAAAATAAAAAAACAAAATCAGCAGCAACCCCCAAGAAAACTCCACTGCCAGCAAAACCCAGTAGGTCAGACTTACCCCCAACAAGCATCCATTCCCTATAAACAATCTCCCTCACCAACTTAACCACATAAAGAAAGCTTGTTTCACAGCTGAGGGCCTCTCAGAGAATGCTCTGTCTTGAGCTCCTCTGTTAAATCCTGGGGGATCTGGCTCGTGCTCCTCTGCCACCACATCTGTGGCAATAGCAGAGCTGGCTGGAACATTTTCACAATAATGAAAATATGCTGCGTCATCGAAGCCTGAATCTTTAATGGTGATATATGGATTTGCATGGCATTTTTATTGGGAAGGTTTTTGTTCCAAGGTAGAATGAAAACCAATTTTAAAACCTTGAAAATTGCGGGGGGGGGGGGGGGGAGAGAAGAAGAGAGAAAGAGTGTCTTTCAAATAGGCAGATTCCAGGCCATTTAAGGCTTTATAGAGAAAAAAAAAACAATACCTCAAACACCACCTGGAAATCCAAGCAGCCAATACAGATTCCATTTTATGTGTTCTTGGTAAGGTATACTACTTACCAGGCAGACAGACTGTCCCATTCTGCACCATCTTCAGTTTCTGGAGGGTTTTAAAGTGTAATCTTAAATAGCCTCAAAGTGACAAATGCTGTATAATTTGGGGTGTTGCTAGGAACTTTAACTTTCACTTTCCTTGCATTCACAGAGAACAAATGGCAAGATTCTGCTTGCCCTCTGCACATGTGCACCATGTCTTTAACTTTTCTGCAAATGCAAAGGGAGAGCCAAAATCAGACCCATAAACTACGACTGATGACCTTTTAAACAGAAAAATGTATAGATGCTTTGCAAAAAACAGCCTGAAAAAAAAAAAAAAGACAAAAATAGACATGAAATAATAATATTGCAGTATTGCCAACCCCAAGCACTCAAAAATCCTGGGTCAGGCCCTAAAATCATACATTTGGCTTAAAAATTATGAGATTTAATGAATAAATAAATTCTGGATTCTTTTTGTTTTGGCTTCTGATTTCTAAGTCTTCAGGAAGGGTCACATTTTTTAAACCTTTTTCTGCGACTTTCAGAAGTTGAAACTTTATTTATTTATTTTTTAAATGCCCAGATGCTCACACAAGCACATGCCTCCAGGAGCTTGAACTCAAACAAGAACACCAAATATCTGGAGTTGGGAGATAAAATTGCAAGAGTTGGTAATGATGATGTTGGAAACATTGAAAAAGAGGAGATATAACTTATTAGAAAAAAAGTTAGAAAGACAATAGAGAAAGCAAGGAGATTAATTTACTTAGTAAATTGCAAAGCATTTACTAAAAAGAGTAAAGAAGCATTGATATGATTTTGAAACATACTAAGCTAGAAAAGAAGCAGGAACTAAAGACAAATTTATTGAAATGGATAGTATATTAGAAGAAAGTGCCATGATTCCCAAAGATTTCATATCAAGCTCATTAAAAAGATAACATTTGATTGTAAAATGCAATTTTCAAGTTAGGAAAATGGACCTTTAAATGATACTTAAATCAGTATATTTTCATGAAATGTAACAATTGATTAGATTCAATTTAATATTCTTTTCAATAGTAGGACAAAAATAGGTGGTAGATCTACTAAAAAAAATTCCCTTTCATGTTGACAATAAAAAGAATTATCTAAAAAACCTAATCTTTTTGGTTTTGTTTTCTTGGAAGTAAAAATAATCTCTTGTGGTACTTCTGCCAATGCATCTTAATTTCGTAGGGTGCTTTCTTTTGTGTTTTTATTAAATCAATTAAAAAAAAAAAACAACAACTGCAAACTCATGATGCAGCTTGCCATAATTCTGCTGAGAAGCTTAAAAATCCAGGCAAGCCTTCTCAAATTAATTGTAATGCTATTTCATCTATGAGAAGCCAGGAATTAATAATTAACCTAATATTCCCTTTCTGCATTTCTTGGTTAAAAATAAGTAATTTCATTTTATAATGAGGTACTAGTAAATTCATGAACTTCACATTACCTGAGCTACTGGAAAATGAGGCCTGTGCAGCTAGTATTACAGATGCTTTCACAATAAACATTCCATTCTGATAAATTCTTAATTTATTTCCAAGTGGCCTTTGAATTGCCTAGGGATTTCCTGTATTCTAGTATTAATCCATGTAATATTCACGTTATGTAGTGTCTAGTATTAGAAGTGCATATACTCTGTAGACTACAGTCACAAGATGGGATGATGGGCACATGCCCTTTAGAGAAAGTGATACTATAGCTCTGGGTTTTTCAAAGTGTGGAGCATGCACCCCAGGAGCACAAAAGTTTGATAGATCTGTATGGTAGATGCATAGAATAAAGCAGATAGGCTTTTAACAGCACATGGTGAAGTTGCAGTGTGTGTGTGTGTGTGTGTCTGAATGGTTTTATTTTCCTGAAGTGGAACTCAGTTTTCAAAAGACTAGGGCCATGTCTACACTACAAACTTAAGTTAATGCAAGTTACATCAGCGTAAAGCCGCTGCAGTTGTTCCATCATTTGTATGCATGTTGTGATAGACCCAGACCAGTTGGGAAGAGCAGAGTAGCAGAAGGGAGATATACTGGCCACTGGATAAGTAGTTTTCTGTTCCCTGAGTGACCAGATCAGGGGCTGCTCCAGGCTAATAGACCACCTGACTCCAATTAACCTGCTAAGAGTCAGGTGAGGCAGTTAAGCACCTGACTCTAATTAAGGCCCCTCTGATGCTATAAAAGGGCTCACTCCAGTCAAGCCAGGGAGCCAGAGGAGAGGAAGTGTGTGTGAGGAACTGGGAGCAAGAGGCGCAAGAAGCTGAGAGTGAGTAGGCGTACTGCTGGAGGACTAAGAAGTACAAGTGTTATCAGACATCAGGAGGAAGGTCCGGTGGTGAGGACAAAAATGGTGTTGGGAGGAGGCCATGGGGAAGTAGCCCAGGGAGTTGTAGGTGTCGTGCAACTGTACCAGCAGACACTCTAAATAGCTGCAGTCCACAGGGCCCTGGGCTGGAACCTGGAGTAGAGGGCGGGCCCGGGTTCCCCCCATACCTCCCAACTCCTGATCCAACACAGGAGGAATTGACCTGGACTATAGCTTCTACCAGAGGGGAAGGTCTCTGGACTGTTTCCTGACCCACAGGGTGAATCTGTGAAGCGAGCAAATCTGCCAATAAGCGCAGGACCCATCAAGGTAGAGGAGGAACTTTGTCACAATATATACTTGGTTATGTGTGTGGGTGGTATATGTATTCACTAGGAGTGCTTGTATTGGTACACAGCACAGTGCACCATGAGTAGTTATCCTAATGTGCAACTTGCCACCTTTAGGGAATTTTTAGCAATACATGGTGGAGTGGAAGTGAGTCACGTGGGGTGACTGGGAGCATGGGGTCTACTTTCCTAACTTCATCCTGTCAACTGTATCCCTTAATTTTTGCGTGTTTTTTTTTTTTTCCAAAATCCCACTGTCATAAGTATTGCAAGCACACTGCAGGTTCATGCGCTTTATTTGAACTAAAATTATATGTGGTATGTCCCCCTGAAGCCACTGAATCCCTCTGTCTCCCATAATTCTCAGATTCTCTTTCACTATCCACCTTTCTGCCTCTCATCCCTCTGATTCGTCTCTTCCACCTTATTACTATTCTTCCTCCCTGCACAGCTGCCATCATCTCCCTGGCACTCTCTTCACACATATCTCCCAGTTATCACTGCTTGTGCCCCTCCCCGCAATTCTTGAATTTAAATTAATGAAGAATTAAAAGGTTAAAAGTAAAACAATTACTTCCCACTATCAAGGTGCATATAGGTTATATGTGAGAAAAATATCTAAAGGACAGCGTCTTGTATTCCTTACAGTGGAAGGATAACTTGATTGTTTATTAAATTGCTACTTAGACAACTACAGATCCATCTCTTGATCCACTCACAATAAGAAGTGGGCTGCTTGGTATAAAAATGCAGGGGGTCACTCTTGCTTGGTTACTTGCAGTTCTTTTTATCTAGTTTGTGAGGGAGAAAAGAGGTTTTGTCTATATGAAAATTATAGAAGATTCTTGGCAAGGTGATTAACAATACTCTCATTTTTAGCCATTTTGGTTTCCATTCTGGGGGATAGGAACTCCCAGCCTTGGCTGATCTGTAGGTCCTTGGATAAAGTGTCTCATTTGGCACGAACCATTTTCTTATTGTCTTTACTTCCTAGGTGGGTCCTATTTTGGGATAAACATAGGTATGTTTAGCTTTTCTAATTTTTTTTGAAGGCCAGAAAGAATCAGTAGTTATTAATCATTCAAGGCATATCTGTTTTATATGTCCCTTACATCATGCCCAAAGTCTATTCAGGTTCTTCCTTCAAGGCACAATTTTATTGTTCAAACAAAAAACTCACAAAATAACACACACAAATCTATTCCCCTCACCAGAGCAAGCTGTCGGAGCTTAAAGGCCAGAAAGTGAGAAGAGGCACTTGCATGGCATTTTGTAGCCGGCGTTACAAGGTATTTACGTGCTGGATGTGCTAAACAGTTGTATGCCCCTTCATGCTTCGGCCACGACTCCAGAGGACATGCTTATGATGCTTGTTAAAAAAAATGCATTAATTTAATTTGTGACCAAACTCCTTGGGGGAGAAATTGTATGTAGTTGAAGAACCAACAAGAGGGGATGCCATTTTAGATTTAGTTTTGGTGAGTAGTGGGGACCTCACAGAAGAAATGGTTGTAGGGGACAACCTTGGTTTGAGTGATCATGAGCTAATTCAGTTCAAACTAGATGGAAGGATAAACAAAAATAGATCTGGGACTAGGGTTTTTTATTTCAAAAGGGCTAACTTTAAAGAATTAAGGAAATTAGTTAGGGAAATGGATTGGACTGAAGAACTTGGAGATCTAAAGGTGGAGGAGGCCTGGAATTACTTCAAGTCAAAGTTGCAGAAACTATTAGAAACCTACATCCCAAGAAAGGGGAAAAAATTCATACGCAGGAGGTGTAGACCAAGGTGGATCAGCAAGCATCTCAGAGAGGTGATTAAGAAAAAGCAGAAATCCTACAAGGAGTGGAAATGGGAGGGATTAACAAGGAAAGCTGCCTTATTGAGGTCAGAACATGTAGGGATAAAGTGAGAAAGGCCAAAAGCCATGTAGAGTTGGACCTTGCAAAGGGAATTATGACTAATAGTAAAAGGTTCTATAGCCATATAAATAAGAAGAAAACAAAGAAAGAAGAAGTGGGACCATTAAACACTGAGGACGGAGTGGAGGTTAAGGATAATCTAGGCATGGCCCAATATCTAAACAAATACTTTGTCTCAGTCTTTAATGAGGAGCTTAGGGATAACGGTAGGATGACAAATGGGAATGAGGATATGGAGGTAGATATTACCACATCCAAGGTAGAAGCCAAACTCAAACAGCTTAATGGGACTAAATTGGGGGACCCAGATAATCTTCATCCAAGAATATTAAAGGAACTGGCACATGAAATTGCAAGCCCATTAGCAAGAATTTTTAATGAATTCGTAAACTCAGGGGTTGTACCGTATGACTGGAGAATTGCTAACATAGTTCCTATTTTTAAGAAAGGGAAAAAAAGTGATCCGGGTAATTATAGGCCTGTTAGTTTGACATCTGTAGTATACAAGGTCTTGGAAAAAATTTTGAAGGAGAAAGTAGTTAAGGACATTGAGGTTAATGGTAATTGGGACAAAATACAACATGGTTTTACAAAAGGTAGATTGTGCCAACCCAAACTGATCTCCTTCTTTGTGAAGGTAACAGATTTTTTAGACAAAAGAAATGCAGTGGATATAATTTACCTCGCTTTCAGTAAGGCATTTGATATGGTTCCACATGGGGAATTATTAGCTAAATTGGAAAAGATGGGGATCAATATGAAAATTGAAAGGTGGATAAGGAACTGGTTAAAGGGGAGACTACAACGGGTCATACTGAAAGGTGAACTGTCAGGCTGGAAGGAGGTTACTAGTGGAATTCCTCAGGGATCTGTTTTGGGACCAGTCTTGTTTAATCTTTTTATTACTGACCTTGACACAAAAAGGGGAATGTGCTAATAAAGTTTGCAGATAACACAAAGCTGGGAGGTATTGCTAATACAGAGAAAGACCGGAATATCATACAGGAAGATCTGGATGACCTTGTAAACTGGAGTACTAGTAATAGGATGAAATTTAATAGTGAAAAGTGCAAGGTCATGCATTTAGGGATTAATAACAAGAATTTTTGTTATAAACTGGGGATGCATCAGTTGGAAGTAACAGAGGAGGAGAAGGACCTCAGAGTAATGGTTGATCACAGGATGACTATGAGCCGCCAATGTGATATGGCCATTAAAAAAGCTAATGCGGTTTTGGGATGCATCAGGGGATGTATTTCCAGTAAAGATAAGGAGATGTTAGTACCATTATGCAAGGCACTGGAATATTGTGTGCAGTTCTGGTCTCCCATGTTTAAGAAGGATGAATTCAAACTGGAACAGGTACAGAGAAGGGCTACTAGGATGATCCGAGGAATGGAAAACCTGTCTATGAAAGGAGACTCAAAGAGCTTGGTATGTTTAGCCTAACCAAAAGAAGGCTGAGGGGAGATATGATTGCTCTCTATAAATACATCAGAGGGATAAATATCAGGGAGGGAGTGGAATTATTTAAGCTCAGTACCAATGTGGACACAAGAACAAATGGATATAAACTGGACATTAGGAAATTTAGACTTGAAATTAGACAAAGGTTTCTAACCATTAGAGGAGTGAAGTTCTGGAACAGCTTTCCTAGGGGAGTAGTGGGGTCAAAAGACATATTTGGCTTCAAGACTAAGCTTGATAAGTTTATGGAGGGGATGGGATAGATGGGATAAAATTTTTGGCAATTAATTGATTTTTGATTATTAGCGGTAAATATGCCCAGTGGCCTGTGATGGGATGTTAGATGGGATGGGATCTGAGTTACTACAGAGAATTCTTTCTTGGGTGCTGGCTCGTGAGTCTTGCCCACATGCTCAGGGTTTAGCTTATCGCCATATTTAAGGTCGGGAAGGAATTTTCTTCCATGGCAGATTGGCAGAGGCCCTGGAGGTTTTTCGCTTCCTCTGCAGCATGGGGTACGGGTCACTTGCTGGAGAATTCTCTGCACCTTGAGGTCTTTAAACCATGATTTGAGGATTTCAATAACTCAGACATAGGTTAGGGGTTTGTTACAGGAGTGGGTGGGTGAGATTTTGTGCCCTGCATTGTGCAGGAGGTTAGACTAGATGATCATAATATAAATAAATAAATATGGAGATATCCTATCTCCTAGAACTGGAAGGGACCCTGAAAGGTCATCGAGTCCAGTCCCCTGCCTTCACTAGCAGGACCAAGTACTGATTTTTGCCCCAGATCCCTAAGTGGCCCCCTCAAGGATTGAACTCACAACCCTGGGTTTAGCAGGCCAATGCTCAAATCACTGAGCTATCCCTCACCCCATAATGGTTCCTTGTGACCTTAAAGTCTATAAGTCTGAGTCTGTCTCCTGCTCTTTTATACCCGCATTCTGCCATATATTTCATGTTATAGCAGTTTTGGGTGCTGACCAAGCACATGTTTGTTTTAAGAATACTTTCACAGTAGATTTGACAAAACGCAAAGAAGGTACCAATGTGAGATTTCTAAAAATAGCTATAGCGCTCCACCCAAGGTTTAAGAATCTGAAGTGCCTTCCAAAATCTGAGAGGGACAGGTGTGGAGCATGCTTTTGGAAGTCTTAAAAGAGCAACACTCTGATGCGGGAACTACAGAACCCAAACCACCAAAAAAGAAAATCAGTCTTCTGATGGTGGCATCTGACTCATGATGATGAAAATGAACCTGCGGCGGTCCGCTCTGCTTTGGATCATTATGGAGCATAACCCATCATCAGCATGGATGTATGACCTCTGGAATGGTGGTTGAAACATAAAGGGACATATGAATCTTTAGACTCTTCCCTCTTTTTTCTGTTCAACCCATTTTCTTACTTTTTCACCTCATTTTATAATGTGAAGTATAAGATTAGAAGGGATAAGAAGAGAGAAGGGGAGAACATCCATCCACACTCAAAGGGAGAGGAGTTCATATGCTCCTGCAGCACCCATCCCCACCTAAAGCAGAACTAGATTACTTAGGAATTTCATCTCCTCTCCCTAGATTTGGATTGGCGGTTCTAAGGGTATGGGATGTACATAGCTTCTCCTTTTCCACTAGGCTGAAGGAAACTGCACCATCAGCAACCCTACTCAAGCAAATTTTATGCAAATTCTTAAATCTACACTTTTTTTTTTTGTCCAAATATGTTGGCATATATGCAGCCTGAACTGAACCACTTTATTGCAGACTTCAGTGTATATTTTACATTTGCTATGTGATTTAAAATAGGTGTTTTAATAGACGATATACCGCTTATCTAAACCTCTTTGGTCTGAAAATTGGCCAGTATACTTGGAGACCACTAATGATTCCAGCTGATCTGGATTTTGAGTTTGCATCTCATCTGCAAGTCATTGCCTCAAGAGCACAGTGCCCCTCACACCATGCTTGTAGCATAGATTCAGAAATGAATGAGAAGGAAGATTGTAACTTTTAATTTCACCAGCAGCACTTCCCAGCTTGAGCTTTTTCCTTAGTAGTCTCAAATCCAAATGCTGACTTGGTCTGATCCATTTTAGCTTGAGAGACCTGACAAGATCATACAATGTAAGGTGGTATGGCTACAGACTAGACTCAACTTTACCAACTGGCCTTATAGTAACTCAACAGAAATGCCAAGAATTGAAGGATCATGGAGATTGAACTAGTCTCTCTTCAGTTCAAGGTTGAGGTAAGCTGCCAGGGTAAGATTGTATCACTGCTGCTCATGTTCTTCCTGTTCTGAAGAAAGGACTTTTTCAGGGTTGCTGATCTGACATCTATTAAAAGCACTAACTTTATTAAAAGATTGACGAAGGAGAAATATCAGCCTAAAGCATGTGTAACTCTAATCCCATTTGTACCTCAGCATCCACTGTACATTTGTCATATCAAGAGTCTTTTGTTTTTCATTTTTGTGCTTTCTAATCAGAATTCCAGTTATTTGCCTATTTTTATGAAGGAAGTTTCATTTGCAAATCCTAAATGATTTGATAACTCATTTTTCTCAGGCGTGTTAGTGTCTACTATTAAGATTTTAAAAGAAGGTGTGAACAAATTTAGTAAGTCTCTTCTGTCCTTTTGTGCTTTCTCATATGTTCATTTTCCCAAATGTTTTTGTTTGTTCAAATTATCCTGGTATAGAACCAACAAAGTTTCTTTAAAACATAAATTATGTTAATGTCTTGGTTATTCACTAATCCCAAACATCTAGATGGATGTAAAACAAGTAGAGGGACTGGTTGTGTTTGCTCATTTTTCTCAGGAGTTCATTAAAGAACATAGAATCCTGTATATTTTCTTGATCTACAGTGAGACTGTCAGTAAGGTCAACTGGAGTTATATGTAGGTCTAAAATATGCACACAAATGTTTACTACTAAAATGATTATCATACTCTTCCATTCCGTTTGATCTTTTTAATTATAGATCTGCATAATAACATTGGCTAAGCTACAAAGCTTATATTCTTTTCTGAGCCACAGTCTGAACCCAGATGTTAAAAACAGGGGGCAAAATCAGTTACATCATCTGCAGTAGTTCATCAGCCTGCAAGGCAGAATGTTTCTCTATTGTGAGTTTTTTATCGTTGTTGTCTTGATATAAAAGTTTTGGCAATGGATTTCTATACCTCTTCTCTGAGTACACTGTAGAAAAAGACTTCTATCTCACTGTGAGGACATTTTTTTTTTCCTGTTCTTCAGTCTACAAATCTATACCTATATATATAAAATTTCATCCAATTGCTCCATGCGTTCCTAAAACCATTCTTCTTCCTCCTTGGTCTGGCTTCTCTACTGTCTCAAGAATCCATCTTTGTATTATCTTTACTTTGCAGATGACTTTCTGGTTAGCCTTTTGAATGATACTTCATTTTCTGCTATATTGTCATTCTAAAGAGTCTTGTTCCTTCTGCTTGTGTGATTTACTACTGGGTATTCTTAAAGAAAACATTTAGGACTAGATTCTGACTCGAATTTTAAACCCAGGCAGGTGAGTAAGGGAGAGTAAAAACTCAACTGCTACATGGGCTACCTGGAAAATGGGTCCAAGCACATGTAACACCAACAGACCCCAGGACTTCTGGAAATTAGTGCATGAGCCTCTACCGCATGAGCTACAAGCCAACTGGTTGTTGGCTAAAGCTGTAGAGCAAACTCATTAATCTCTCTCTCTCTCTCTCTAAGTGGTCTTGGTGCCACTAGAGGGGACAGAACACCACACCCGGGAGGTGTGTGGGTTACGTACTTACCCTAGCTGTTGAAGCATGTCCTGAGCTTCAGACTTCCCAGTTGAAATCCCAGACAAGCCCCCACTCGTAACACTGACCGACCCCAGTCAGCGGGCTTAAACCTGGGACCTCTGGAGCTTAGTGTATGAGCATCTACCACATAAGCTAAAAGCCAACTGGCTGTTAGCTGAGGCTGTAGAGCAAACTCATTAATCTCTCTCTCTCTCCACCCCCTCCCCACCCCCACTGCCACTAGAGGGGACAGAACATCATTCCCTGGAGGTGTGTGGGTTACACCTACATAAGTAAATGGGTGCTGTGTACTGCATCCCCCTGAGGGTGAAGTGGTTGTGGAATGGTTAGCACTTCTCCCCATTACATGCTGGTCAGCACAGATGAGCCAGTATGGGAAGGTGGGATGATTCATAATTTGTTGCTGGCATACCTCTTCCCCCTTGAAACAAGGAGGAAGCAGGGGAGATATTATGAATCGAGGCATCTGATGCAAAATGCCTGCTGGAGCTACACTTAAGGGTGTGTAATGTAGGAGACTGCTTCTAAAAGGAGTACTTGTGGCACCTTAGAGACTAACAAATTTATCTGAGCATAAGCTTTCGTGGGCCACTTCTTCAGATGGATAGAACGGAACATATATTGAGGATATATATATATATATATATATATGTAGCCCACGAAAGCTTATGCTCAAATAAATTTGTTAGTCTCTAAGGTGCCACAAGTACTCCTGTTCTTTTTGAGGATACAGACTAACACGACTGCTACTCTGAAACCTGCTTCTAAAAGCAAAATCTAGTTCTTTAAATATTTATTACTTACATTTTGTTCAAATTTATTTTCCTTTTCTTATAAAATACTTGTTCCATAGGTGTTCTCTCATACAATTGTATTACAGTGTTGGATTGTTTATATCTTTTCTTTTGATTATGTTGGGTTAAATTTTTTGGTTGTTCACTGTATTCCATTTCTATTACATATGGTGGTTGATTGCTTTCACTGATTTTTTTCCCCATTAGACAGTGACAGCTGTAGAACTAGTGGACACTGTATCTGAAAAGAAAGATTAGGAAATACACATAGGTAAGCATATTTTATCCTAAATCATAACCACAGATCAATATAACGGTTTGAAATAATATTTTTAGAAGTAAAAAAACAAGATGGAAGGAAAAGCCAGTAAATATCATGTTTCAAAAGCTCTGCAGTGTTTTAAAAGAAAATAGTCAATTAACCTGAAAAATTAGACACAGATTATCTAAGTAGGATATTTTCCTAAAATATCTTAACTTAAAATATTGCTCTTCAGTGTTTTTGAAATTCAAAATTAAATATAATCAGGTAAACCGTAGCAAATTCTTAGTTTAGTAGAATATAGTAACAATCACTTATTTTTACACTGTAAAACTAGTGGAGTTTAATTTTGGCTTTGATTAATTTACCTTGGGCCTCATTCTCCATATTTCAGGTGTACCTCATTAATAACACCTTAATACAAGCAACTGAATAGTGACAAAATGTACAAGTGGTTATATACAAATGATAGAAATCTAAATACCAAGATGGATGAACTAGAGTGCCTGTCATTCATTGAGGATATTGGTATAATAGGCAACATGGAAACTAGGTGGAATAAGCATAATCAATGGGAAACAGTAATAACAGGGTATAAAATATATAGGAATTACAGAGTAAGTCAAGCCGGTGGGGGAGCGTCATATGTAAAAGAAAGCAGTCAAATAAGGTAAAAATATTAAATGGAACAAACAAAACCATAGACGCTCTAGAAATTCAATGCTTCAATAAAGGGAATATAGCAGTAGGACGATACTATCAACCACTTGACCATGACGATGATAGTGCTTGTGAAATGTTAAGGGAGGTTAGAGAGGCTACAAAACCAGAAAGTGCAAGAAGAATGAATAACTTCATATAGACTGTGTATACGTCACCTCAGGATGTGATTCGGAGACAAAATTTCTAGAGACCATAAACAACTGCTTCTTGGAGTAGCTAGTCCTGTAATGCACAAGGAAAGAGGCAATTCTTGATTTCATACTAAATGGAGCTCAGGAACTGGTACAAGAGGTAAATATGGCTGAACCGCTCAGCAATAGGTCATTGAAGAGAAGCTAAATAAATTATTTCCATTAGACTTTACTGCAGAGGATGTGAGTGAGATTCCCATACCTGAGCCATTCTTTTTAGGTGACAAATCTGAGATGTTCCAGACTGAGGTGTCAATAGAGGAGGTTTTGTAACAAATTGATAAATTAAATAGTAATAAGTCACCAGGACCACATGACATTCACTCAAGAATTCTGCAATTTCATATTTGAATTCTTTCAGAACTACTAACTGTAGTACGTAACTTTTCACTGACACAAGCCTCTGTACCTGGAGTTTGGAAGGTAGCTAATGTAACACCAGTTGTTAAAAACTGCTCCAGAGGCAATCCTGGCAATAACAGGCTGGTAAGCCTAACTTCAGTACTAGTTAAATTAGTGGAACCAATAGTAACGAATAGAATTATCAGTAAGGCAATATTTTAGTCACGGGTATTTTTAATAAAAGTCATGGACAGGTCATGGGCTGTAAACAAAAATTCACGGCCCGTGACCTGTCCATCACTTTTACTATATAGCCCTGACAAAACCGTGGGGTGGAGAGAAGCTTGGGAGCGGCCCATGGGGTGCCACAAGTGCTGGGGGGTGGGTCACTGTGGATGCTCGGGAGGATGTGGGCCGTGGGAGTGCCATGGGTGATGGCACGGGGGCACCACCCTGGAGGTACGGTGGGTGCCTGGGGAGGCATTGTGGGTCTTGGATGGGGGCTGGCGGGGCTTGGTTCCCTACCCAACTCCTGGGAAGCGTGACCTCCAGCTCCTACCTCCACATACTGCCTCCGCTCCACCCCAACCCCTGGTTCTGCAGCTCCCATTGGCTGGGAACCATGGCCAATGAGAGCTGCGGGGTGGGGCCTGTAGGCGGAGGCAGCATGTGGAGCTAGGAGTGAGGGAGGGGAGTTCCTGTTGCCCTTTTGGGGATGCCTGCCCCAGGTAAACACTGCCCCACAGCCCTAAGCCCCCCCCCACACCCAAAATCCTGCTGCTGGGGGAGAGTGGGGGACAGTGTGACTCCTGGGCCAGCCACACAGGCTGCTGCAGAAGTCACAGAAAGTCACGGAATCCATGATTTCCATGACCACCGTGACAAACATTGAGCCTTAATTATCAGACACATAGATGGACACAACTTGTTGGGAAACAGTCAACACAGCTTTTGTAATATTTTGTAATATGCCATGCCTCATCAATCTATTAGAATTCTTTGAGGGGGGTCAACAAGCATGTGGATAAGGGTGCTCCAGTGGATATAGTGTACTTGGGTGTTCAGAAAGCCTTTGACAAAATCCTTCACCAAAGGCTCTTAAGCAAAGTAAGCAGTCATGGAATAAGAGTGCATATTAAAACCACAATGAATAACACAGCAATAAAAGTGAAAATTATGTCACTGAAGTCTTAATTTTATTATTTAGTCTGATTATTTTCATTAAAGGCATATTTTCTTCATGTAATGCAGAAAAGATTATTTAGCATTCAGCTGTCTGTTCTTTGTTTGAAGTTGGTCATTTCATGACACCAAATTCTGACATCTAAAATCTTTTGGCAAGAACCTCATTTATTATGTACTGTGAGTTTAATTCATTATTTGTATGACTTTATAAGGAGCAAAAGAAATAATGGATTATATAAACTGTGTGACACTTAATGAAGATAAAGAGTAACTTAATTTCCATGTTAATTCCTTTGACTGAAGTGACAGTATGCAGCAGCATAACCTTTAAGGTAAACTTAATTGCTTCATTTATGTACATGTATATGAAAAGAATCTAGTTTAAGTTTCCATATTCTCTGGATCCATTTTATTTCAGAACACCTCAATTCAGACTGTTAATTGGAATTTTGTAAGTTTAAGGGCAATATTTCTGGAAAAACAATCTCTACACATAATAGCTATTTACATATGTGCAATGCATGTGATAGTAATGTTGTGAAGTTTTTTTCAAAGTGTGAATGGTGGTAGGAAGAATCCTTGAAGTAAATTGTTCTTTTTAGTTTTTTGTGGGTGCTCTCATGAGTATTAAGTTGCTATAGAAACAGGTGAGTTTTTGTCATGTTTCATTTTATGCTTTGTGATTTCTAAGATTCCAAATGCGGAGGGTATATCAGGGAATATTCCCATACCAAGACAGTGTCAAGAACATTTTGCAGGTAAAAAATACATTTAGACGCTGTAATATGCTACCTTTAAATAATTAGCTTTCACTTTTTGTGTAGTATTTTCTTTCTTTAAATAGTAGCAGAAATAACTACAGTCATTTTATTTTTATGGCCCTATTCAGGATTTCTTTCTCAGGGAAAACTCTCATTGACTTTAAAGATGGTTTTGCCTGAGTAAAAAGTACAATATGGCAGTATTGCCAATCCTAAGCATTTTAAAAAATGAGTCAGGCACCCAAAATCATGGGATTAAAAAATAGACAGAAAATAAAAGGAAGCATTTTTTAAGCCTTTTTGATTAATGTTTTCAAGATTTTCTCCACAGTCACAAAGGCTAGAAACTAACTATTTTGCAAAATGAAAGCTGAGATTCTCATACAATCACAAAACGGCAGGAATTGGGGCTCTAAGGAAAACACTAAATATCACGAGACTCCTGATCAAATTATGGGCGTTGCCAACACTGTTATAGGAAATAATTTAGGAATTGATCTGGTAAGTTTTCTTATTTCCTGCATGGTGAGTGTAACTTTGTAGGTGTTTTTATGTATTATACATTTTTAAAGTATGTGTCTAAACAACAACTTGGTGAGTGTTTGCCATCGCAAGTAGACAGATGTTCCAGTTTAGCTCGACCTGGCACACAAAAAATAGCGATGTGGAATGCAGGGGTTGGGAAGAATTGTACTCAGGTAGCTAGCCTGAGCCACTACCTGTGCCTCATTACAATAAACAGAGGGCCCAAAGCTTCAAATCCAAACTGAGTTTCCAGTAAAAACAATAAGGAGTCCGGTGGCACCTTAAAGACTAACAGATTTATTTGGCATAAGCTTTCGTGAGTAAAAAACCCACTTCCTCAGATGCACGAGTGAAAATTACAGATGCAGGCATTATTATACTGACACATGAAGAGAAGGGAGTTACCTTACAAGTGGAGAACCAGTGTTGACAGTGCCAATTCGATCAGGGTGGATGTAGTCCACTCCCAATGATGAGGAGGTGTCAATACCAGGAGAGGGAAAGTTGCTTTTCTAGTGAGCCAGCCACTCCCAGTCCCTATTTAAGCCCAAATTAATGGTGTTAAATTTGCAAATGAATTTTAGTTCTGCAGTTTCTCTTTGAAGTCTGTTTGAAGTTTTTTTGGTTCAAGAATAGCTACTCTTAAATCTGTTGTAGAATGTCCAGGGAGATTGAAGTGTTCTCCTACTGGCTTTTGTATGTTACCATTCCTGATGTCCGATTTGTGTCCATTTATTCTTTTACGTGGAAGCTGTCTGGTTTGGCCAATATACATGGCAGAGGGGCATTGCTGGCACATGATGGCATATATAACATTAGTGAACGAGTCCCTGATGGTGTTGCTGATGTGGTTGGGTCCTCTGAGTTTCCAGTGCTCTGCAAAGGGAAGAACGCTGCATAGCGCATACTTTAGGGCCCTATTCGTTCTATTTTTGCAAGTATTTTCATGATTTTACAACTATATTTTGATGATCAATGTAAGTCAAAAACATGGGCAAAATTCCAATGCACCGTGGATCTTTACATACAATATGGCTTTTTGTTGCACATTTCACACTCATTCTGTGCAGGGAACCCACAGTAACAGTGAAAGCTTGAGAGTTGTTGTTCATGTGGAATAACAGTGAAAATAAATTTACTGAAGTTTTAAATTCCAAAGGTTACTGTCCATAAAATAACTAAAGTCTATGACAGAAAAAATTGCTGAGTTTAACTCCTGTCATTCTAAACTTCATATTTGAGACTTAATGAAGATATAAATAATGTTCAATCAAATACAGGTCTCAAATTGTAAAGGGTGAACTTACATTTATTCATTAAAGGAAATATTTCATAATTATTATAAAGTCATGTCATAGAACAGAGGCAAGTAGACTTCCTTGATTCCTGCCCCCCTGGCCTCTCCCCCCAGCTCCACATGTTCATAGCTAATGCACAAGAGGGTGTTAAAAATGCATTCAGCAGGTTGCATTGGAACTGGTTTTGTTCTTAGTGTATTGATATCGCCTACATAGGTCAATGTCTACAAGGCATTATGAGTGCATTACAGACTTCATATCAGTTCCAAAATTATCTTAACTGGCTCAGACATTCTGTGTTTTAGCTTATTGACCCATTTACTTATTGTATTTAGCACAAACATTCTCTTTTAATCCTGATGATTCATTTACCTCCCTAATCCTGTCTTCTAAAGAATGACCCCTCATCTCCATTTGTTTAATTACCCATGTCATGCCAGGCCCACCTACATGAGGCATTACAGGGACTTGAACCTGAGTCTCCCATATCCAAGATCAGTGCCCTAATCCATTGGGCTGTAGAGTGAGATTCATTCTCACCTTTCTTCCCGTAACCATTCACAATTGACCAGAGAAACAAGGGACCCAAAAAACCTTTCCAACGAAAGTGTTGGGGAAGCCAGTGTATTTCTGCAAAACGTTTCAGCTTCTACCAAACAGCATAATTTATTGATAATGTTCTGACCAGTTCCAATACCTAGCAATATAATAATTTTTCAGCAAAACTAGGGAAAAGACTTCTTTATTTTAACTGAACATTGAATCATTATAAAGGATACTATGCTTTTGACAAAATATTCATTTTTTAGTCCATAACATTAGCTAACCTGGAAAATTATGACACCAGGCCAGTTATATCTCATGTATCAAATTAAATTGAAATAGAAATCAGTCGGAGGAGCTATATGTTCTGCATTATTAACAAAGTAACACAATTAAAGTTTAAAAAGAAAAATATATATTCAAGAGGTTGAGAAACTGCTGTAGCAATTTTCATGTCAAATTTTTAACTGCTTGGCTTCTATATCAAATTTCCTAAACCATAGCATTGCAGCTGCTAAGGCTTTTGAATACTTGCTGAAATAAAAATGATACTCTGTAGGATAGAAATAAGACAATTGCTTATTTTCAAGCAGCAGGTAGAGTGGAGGAAGCAAACAAGCCCACTTTTGCAGGAATCAAGGGTTGCCCATTAGTAGCAACTGAAATACTGATTCAGGTATAAAATTTAACATCTCTCTTCAACTGGAAATCCACTTAGTGCCCTCAGTATTTGATATATAATCCTGATTACTGGGATTGAAAATTTTGTCATCTTTGCATTAGCTTGCCAAGTGAGATTCATAGTTAAGAGCTGTCACTTCAATAAATTTTGTTCATTGTTAAAGCAGTGTTATATTCAGTAGTTGGCAGTTTTATCGAAGGCATAATGTGGTCATGGCTCAGTGCTATAGGTTTATAAATGTCAAAAATCATAATAAGCTTTGATTATGTCAGGATTTTTCATTCTTCTCAAGAGGAGCTATTCTGCAAGGTTATTTATAATGTACCTGAGATGTGGAAATGGTATCCAAATTTATATGCTATTAGAGAGCAAAAACCTGAATTTTATTCTTTCAGTAGCATAGTTTCAGAACTTCAGTTCCACTGATTTCCTTAATGTGATTCTCCAGTGAGGTTTGCAGATGGTACATTGTTATAAGTGTATGCTGACCTGATAATATTATTTTTACTTTTTTCTTACTCTCTACTTTTCTGACTTTTGGTTGAAGACAGGGAGGAGATAAACAAAAGGATAAGTACCAGGGAGAGTATTTATCTTCTTACAATGTTATAATCCCAAAACTCAGTTCTGATTACTGTAATTTTTTTTCTCAGCTTGATTGTCATGGCTGGAATCCAATGCCAGTTTGTAGTGTTTAGGATCTGTAGCATATCTCAACATTGTTGTTAGTTGTCTTTGATTGCAAACCATACTCCAAAATGACGATTTCCTTGGCACTAAACTGATTTCTCCAAAATTTAAAGATAGGACTTTTCACAACTTTTTGCTGCTGGTGCGGCCTCAATGCCACCAATAGAACCATTAACCTTTCCATACTCTGCATCTCTCTGACACAAATGAAATTTGTAGATTGAGATTCAATTAAACCACCTGTATGCCGTTGTCCAAAAGAGAAACACCCAACCTTACACAATCAGATGTATTAGCTTCTTACCTGACCCAACTGTTACCATGTCTAGGAAGATCCTGGTGTGTTCTGGCTTTTCCGAGGTGTTACTTGTTCTATCTTTTTTTTTTTTCTGAAAGTCTACCTTTTAGCTTTTACTGTTGATCCTTTTTTGTCTGCTTTCTTCTATTATGAATCCTTTTGACTGCTCGATGTCTGCTTCAAGTCAACTTTGAAGGGCATTCAAAAAATCAAAATCCAAATTTTGATGGTGGAATATTTTGCTTTTCAACGTGCATCCTCCCCATCTCTCTCTTGGTGCTTCTTGCCACTTTTTTTTCTGCAATATAGATTTCAGAAAGAGAACTCTGGTGGACTAGACACACTAATCTGGAAGTGGTATCCCTCAGGTTAGTGGTGTTCAGCATTATGACCACCCTTCCTTCTAATATAGACAATCGTATTGCCCTAATACATTGTCAGTTCTGTGACCTCTGGCTGACATGTATATATCAGAAACCATCAAGAAGAAAAAACGTTGACTTAGTCCTTGTGCCAGCAGTTCATTGCTGAAATACAGTTGTAGATACAGTATTCAGGTTCCTGATGGAGGTTTGATGTGTCCACAAAAGTCACATTTGAAATGTATATTACCATAACCCAAATCAGAAACAAAATAATGTAATACAGACTTCATATCCAAGCAGTTACCTTGCATACAAGTTACAGAGCTGTGTAAAAACTCAAGTGTTCCTTTGTGTGAATCCTTTCTTTAGTTTTAGTTCATTAGGCTTCATACCCCACAAGTTTTGTTTGAAAAACTCTAAATCTCAGACTGAAATGCAAGAGAAATGTGATAGTTTTGACCGTTTTATGATTATGATGCAAAACCACATATCCGGTCACATTCAGTCCAGATTGTGTCTGAAAATCCTAGCAATCTTTAGAATGTCTCTCCATTTATATGGTGTGAGTTCCAAGTTTAAAACAACAACTGAAACCAGATAGGCAAGTTTTATGATTTTCAGTCTAGTTGTTAACAGTATACGAAGTGTGGGTGTGGGTTACTTAATACTAGAGGCACAGTATAATCTACTACACGGAATACAGAAGTTAAATTCAAGAACTCCTAAATTCTAATCATTGGTATCTGCTACATGATCACAATGTGGCTAGGGCAAACTATTTAATTTCTCTATGTATTGGCTTTCGCAAAACAGAGTAAACATTTGCCTACACTCTATGGGTGTAGTAAAGATTAGTTTGCTATTTAATATTTGTACAGGATTTTGTCATACTTCCTAAATTGAGTAGAACTATGAGTTTACATTAAGAATTACTTAATTGCAAGTTCTGCTTTTTTTTCAATGCTATGAGTAACTTCAGCTTGTTTTGATAATTGATAGTGAACAGTTACTTCAAGATGTGAAATTACTTTTTTCCCTTTAATACCATTCTCTTTGTAGTACTTGGAGAGAAACTTTCTCTTTTTCATCCCTTTCCCCACCCCCTTCTTTGTTCTTCCTGGTTTGAAGTAACTTTCACTTGGTCACAAAAACATTGTATTAACAACAAGAAGTATAATATCTAATTTCAACACTTTGATAAATGTACTGTGCATGACAGTCCTCAAGGGCAAAAGATATTCTGCAAAATAACCACTGGTAATTGAAATCCCTAAAAAGAAACACACAGCTCTTTCAATTAGTACAACACTTACATTTTCACTG
This sequence comes from Trachemys scripta elegans, assembly GCF_013100865.1. Taxonomy (NCBI): domain Eukaryota; kingdom Metazoa; phylum Chordata; order Testudines; family Emydidae; genus Trachemys; species Trachemys scripta. The sequence continues at coordinate 90,552,624 of NC_048304.1, read as the reverse complement.
TGTTTTCTTTCCTATAGTCTGGCCTTTTCTTGACGTCTTCCTTTTAGGTTTTCCTTGGGAAATATATATTTTGCATTCCTAAAAATACCTTGCTTCCTCTTGAGGCAATAGGGTGGATGTTGTAACCAGCCTGGTCCTTTCTCTGAATCTCCCCCTCTCCCTTTTGCCGGATGAGAAATAGAAGCATGGTGAATGTCTAACTGCGGTATTAAGACAAATATGTTACAACTGGGAATAACAGGTTGTAAAGATAATATATATTACATACACAAATCTTTGTTAAAATACCATTATTAAGGTTGCAAAATCAAGCACACAAAAATTAGAAAATGCCAGAATAAAGGTAGTCGGTGCAACCTTCATTCGGGTTCCTTGTGTGTATGCATTATGATTAGAGCAATTTGAAAGCAGAATCATTTCATGCCAACCCAAATCAAATATTTTTTGGTAAACTAAAAAATATTTAAAGAAACCTTGGGGGGAGTCACGTTAAACAAAATGCTTCGTTGACCAAAATAAAATATTTTGGTTTGGTTTTGAGTTTTACCTTTTGGAAAACAATTTTTAATAAAAATGAAGTCAAATTCTAAATTAAGTTGCTTTGAAACAATAAGTTGAAGTTTTTTTATTTAGAAAGTGTCCAAATGAAATGTTTTGACTTTTTGAGAAATATATATTTATTGAAACAATTCCACAAATTTGATATGAATTCGTGAACTGTTTCTGTGAATCCGAATCTGTGTGTTGGTAGGAAAAAAGGCTTTGTCTGAATTTTTTTTCCCCATCTATCTCTAATTATGAGGCAGTCTTTAATTACACATTCTTTTTTCCACAGAAAGCTACAGAATTTGCTAAGTTCAGTTTTCCTGTATCCACAATACAATAAGCTTTGTTTCAGACAAACAGAGCATGTAACTCTCTTACTTGGTTACCCCTCCATAAAATGAAGACCATTACCATTATTTCTTACAGTGTACATACTTTGCCCGGTCCTTGTAAACCCAAGACTAACAACAATTTATACATATATAACTGCTCCAAGGAGGGTCTGTAAAAGCACCTCCTCCAGGAACAGGAGGGTATTGATAAATTGTATAGTTGGGTTCACTGTGAAGTATACTTAAGATGCTAAATAACTAATATCAGGTTTATTGCTCTAATCCAATAATAATATAGTATAGGAAAAGGGTTCTATATGATATCAGTCTCTGAGAAGCCATCTCATGCAGTGATGTTACATCTCCTTTATGTAGATGTGCTCCCAAAGTTATACTCCTAAAGCCATCTTTTTATACCCTACCTGCTCACAAGTAAAAGATACTGTGTACGTGATCTAAAACTAGATTTAATCTTTCTACCTTTTTTTTTTTTTTCTGGTACCATCTTTTTGCTTTGACAACATGTATTTCAGGCACTAAAAGATGTGAAGTCACCTCCTAGATTTGTACTAGGGTAGATCAATCATATGTCTTGTCCTCTTCCTTTGGGATATTCCAGTACAGGCCTGTGAGAGTAACTCCCTTTCTGTTGCTATGGTAAAGCACTCATCTCTCCTGATCTTGACAGCTTTCCTGTTTGCTCAAACCAAAACTTATTTCCATGAATGCAAGGGATCATGGAATATTTAGCATATGTGAGCTGGGTTATATAAAAATCATAGGCTAATTTAGGCTATGTAACTGCTATTTATGCTTAATCCATGCAAATTATATATGGTATGGGTAATACAACCATAAATATGATATATATTAGTGCCCAAAGGCAGAAAATCTTCAGAGAAGGCTGGACCCAGTGTTCCAAGTCTGTATTAGTAGCCCTGAATGGGAAACTTTATTGTAATGTGTTAACTGCTGTTCATTGCTGATAAGGATACCCTATGAAAAAAGACATGAGTAACAAACAGGATTTTTCCCCCTGAATCATTTCACCTGTCATTGTTTACTTTCTTCAAAAGGATGTTGAGTGGAGTTGAGTGAATAATTTGTAACAAATAAATGACAATTTTTGCTTCATTTTCTGTTCACAAGATGCCTGTTTGCAGATTACAAATTTATTTATTTCAAATTATACTCAGAATAATTTCTCTGGATGATTTCTGAGGCCAGATCCTTAGCTGGTATAACTTGACATAGCTCCTTAGACTTCAGTGGAGCTAAACTGATGTTCACCAGCTGAGAACCTGATTCCTGGGCTGTCACTTGTTCACAAGAAGTTTGTTGCAGCTCTTAACTATTCAAAATTTGAGTTCTTTACTGAGGATACCAAGTGGCTTACATGGTGTTTTTTGGGTCCTTGTTTGGAGTGTAACTCTGATATAAATTGCAAATACTCATGATTATTAATTTGAAACTTGATTTTCACAAACATTCACAATTTTTCATTTAAAATTAACTGTTTTTGCAAACATTCCTGTCAGTAAACTTGTTCACTAAAATATTCATGGACAGTGAAGAGAAAAGGTCTGAGAACACAATCAATTAGTTTTAAAATGAGGGTAATAGTAATGGAAAAAGTCTGCTCTAGTCTTAATCCCATGGAGAGATGCACACAGAATCCCAATAAATCAATGAGAATTTATAAGGGCATAAAGTGTGTCTCTTTGCATGATCAGAGCCTTTTTCAGTAAATGCTTTGAAATCCATGTATGGAAGATACTATGGAAAGACTCCATAGTCTGGGCCTGTTTGGTTTTGGCTCAGGCCCTATATAAATTTGAAGTATAATTTAGTATTATTATTTGATTTTTATTATATGAAATTCCTTCTTTAAAGTAAAACCTTTATTGATGAGATTTTTTTCAGAAAGCTTCCAACTTTTCACAGCCTTATGCCCCCCCCCCAACAAATACTCTCACCTATAAAGAGCTCACATACCCATAGTATCATCCATGAAGATTGCACTGAAAATTAAATGATGTTTTAGGATTCTGACTATAGAACAAATAAGAATTAATACACGTTGTACAGTATTTAATAACTGGGAGTAGATTGCTGCTATTGAACTTTGCAGTGCATGTAAATTATCTCCATGATTGACTTAGTTATGCATTAAAAATTTCTCATAAAATAAATATTATAGCATTTCCTTCTGCGAACAGATGAGGTATTGGTGTTTCACAAATACTTGTTCAATGGACTTAAGGAACCTTTTCCTAAAGCTAGTTTTGAGAAGCATTGGTCAATCATAAAGCAAAATCATTTTGCTTGCTGAAAATGAACCACTTGTTAAATGATCCATGACTCATTATTAGTATTTTAGCATTCTTTAAATCAGAAGTTTATTTTCATAGCCCTTTGACAGTAGTCAGTGGTTTTGGATTTACTGTTAGTATCCATTTTCAGTCGTTTCTGGTGATTCTTTAATTCTCAAAATATAAATACAGTGGGAATAATTTTGTATTGTATTGATGTAAGCAGAGTCAGGATGAGGTCTACCCTGACATCTGGTGGTGAATTATGGCGAGTGTGGAAAAGAACTCCAGGGGCTGATCTTGTTTGCATAGGCACACCCACTCGCCTGGCATGAAACAACAACTCAAAGTGGTTACTTTGGCTGGTGTGGGATCCCCAGTTTCCTCTGGGGCAGGAAGAATAAAGTTTTGTTACCCTGATTCTGTGAATCAAGGCCAGTGGAACTGTTGTATGACAGAAGGACTGAGTGAGTCCTTCACCATTACCTAAGTAGCACTTGCTTGACAAGGGGCATGGGTTATAAAACCCAGTGAATTGAGAGAGGATGGGGACAGGTATTTGTACCTGATGATATGGGCCCCCCTCTGAGGGTTTGAAACACCTAACTCCTCTCTCCACTGTTGAATGTCAGAGCTAACTTTGATTCCATTAGGAGTCTAGTTACAGGCTGCTGAGCTGAATTCACTTTGAGCCAATGGTGTACTAGCACTGGGGCACCCCTACTATGAGTTGAAATTGCTAAGAGCTGAAATCACAAAAGAGCTAAAGTTATTAAGAGCTGAGATCACTGAGTGCTGTGTTAACTAATGGGGGAGCCTGAAGCTATATTGCTAAGCAGCTAGTGGAGCAATTTGTGGGGACGACTGGAGGAGCAGCGAGCGGCGCGGAGCCTTGCAGGGCCGGTTGGAGCAGCCCAAGGAATGGCGAGCGGAGCTATTTGCGGGGACGGCTGGAGTGGCTCACAGGTTGGTGAGCGGAACGGAGCAGCTTGTAGAGTGGAGCAGTTTGTGGGATGGCAGGAAGTGGACTGGCTCGTGGTGAAGGCTGCGGCGGGACCCCATGGAGAGACGGCCGACTGGCCTTGGATCACGTAAGGTGCCCCTTAACACCCTGCGTGCCTCCCCTTTTACTCTGGGGCTGCACTGACCAGGGACAGAGACTTTGGGGTTTGTTGGACTTTTGGGACTTTGGGTGGTTGCTGGACCCAAGAGACTTTGGGGATGTTGGACTTTGGGGACTCTGGGTGATTTTTGGGTTGCTGGATTCAAGAACCAAAGGGAAAGGATACAGCCCAATTTGCTGGGGTGGGTTTTTTGCTCATGGTTTGTGTTATGAATCCTGTTTGTGGTATTTTTTCCAATTTAATGCTGATGTCGTTTACTTCATGTTATTAAACATTTTCTGCTACACTCAGACTCCGTGCTTGCGAGAGGGGAAGTATTGCCTCTTAGAGGCACCCAGCGGGTGGTATGTAATTGTCCCAGGTCACTGGGTCAGGGCTCGAGCTGGTTTTGCATTGCATTATTGAAACGGAACCCCTAGATACAGAACCCAGCCCTTGTTGCTGCCAACTTAGATGGGCAGAAGGGTTACATTAATATGTCTGGAAATGTCAGGTGATCTTAAAAAAAAAAAAAAAGATTACAATCGCTTTATAGCTTTAAATTTCTAGATTATCATCACTTATTTATAGGTCACTGTAAACTTGCACTGAGCAATTCATGTTACCCGTTTTAAAAATAATATTTACCCAAAATACTATATTAAAAGAAAATAATTTAGGTTGTCAAATCATGCACTCAGACAGTGCCAGTCTTATGGTTGCCTGTGCTATCTTAATTCTGCCATTTTCTGCATCCAGTTTGTGCAATGAATGAAGCAGGTGTCTGTGGAAAATGTAGTATGTGACAATGTAATTAAAGATGGTATCATAATGTATACAGACAGGGGAGCAGAATTAACATTATATGGATAAACAGTGGAATTTGACATAGCCTTACTTTTGAATATTTGTCTTTGCGCCTAAATAACTTTTTTTGCATGTAAGTTTGTACTTTTTTAAATGAAAGAAGTAAAATTAAATTCCAGTATGTAGAGCTGTAATAAATCCTCCTCAGCACTCCTCATGTATTGTCAGCAAGGTTTGGGCCCTGAGCCTTCAGCAGTGTGGTACAGACTGCTACCACTTGAGCTCCAGGACTAACTACATTAGTGGGCAGCAGAGGAAGGCTGTTATCACAGCAGAGTGTAGGCCGTTGGCACTAAGTGCTGGGCCCAGGGTTGGATGAACCCAGCTTATCTCTTTCCTCCCCTCTGGTAGTTGTGGGAGCTCCTGTCCCATGTGGTGCCCCAATAGGGCACTGCTGCTTTGGCAGCAACATGAGCCTGTTTTTTCAGAAGAGGCACAATGATCTAGTGGCCGGGGCACTAGCTTAGTACTTGAACTATGAGGGTTCAATTCACAAGGTTCCTGTGTGATGCTGGACGAGTCACTTAGCATATCTGCACTTCAGTTGCCCATTTATAAAATGGGAAAAGTAGCCCTGTTACCTCACAGGAGAACATGTTGCAGGTAGTGAGGGACTCACATATTACAGTGATGGGGAATATATAAGTATCTTAGCTGGATTCAGGTGTTTTGGCTGGCTGCCAAAATTTTGCCAACAATGCAAGCAAGACAAATGTAATGGCAATTTTTTAACAGTTTATAACTCAGAGAAATCTGAGACAAGATTAAGGCATTTCTTTAAGCTAAGGGTTTTCTCCTTGCTGAATTTCAAAGGCCTGTGGCAAACAATGTAGGTGTTAATTTAAAAAAACCCAAACAATAAAATAAGCATCTTTTATAATGTAACTCCCTTAATTCACACTGCCAAAAAGTTTCTCAGTGGAGTAGATGATTACTTGTCCTTTATTTTAATGTCACTTTCATGATGATGTAGTTAATTCCATTAGAATTTCCATCAGAAATATATTTTGTAAGCTTCATCCAACCACCAGATATGTAGGGGATGCATCAGTTAATACTTTTTAAAAAAAAGCATCTATTACGCTTGCTTACTTTATCTTATTATCTAGATAAATTATGATGTGCATCTGCCTATTGCAGTGAAAGATCAAGCTTTAAGAATCCATAAATCCTCCCACAGACAATATCTCTGGGCTGAAATTATAGCATATCAAATCTCAGGATATAGAGGATTTGTTTACTAGTTTTGAAAAATATTTATTCTGTTTAAAGTAAGACCTGCCAAAAACCATTGAATGAAATTAAAAATTGGCAAGCAATTACCCTATAATATAATACAATAATTTTTTTGTTTGGGATATATGTATATATTTTTTAAAAAGGCCATCTAGTCATTATAGTTAAAAAGGTCATTGACTGAGTTAGTGAGCTTGGAAGTTTGGCTTTACAATGATGTGAAATACTTGACAGAGTCCTCCTAATTCCTCACATTCTTGCATTTCTAATAAATAAATAAAATCCTGCATTCCTTTATTTGGCAATAGAGGGAGAAAGAATGTTTGTGTTTATGGGGCCCTCATTCAGACATAAAGTTCCTCTCAAAAACACAACAGGCAGGTGAAAGAATCTCTCTTCAAAAATATACACCGGGGTGGCCAAACCACAGCTCACGAGCTGCATGTGGCTCTTTTACAGTTAAAATGCTGCTCATGGAGCCCCCCATACCTCTCCCAATTCTTGGCCTATAAGACCTGGGGTGGGGAGGGGAGAAGAGGAGAGTTCAGGGCTCCTGATGCTCTGCGGTGGGGTAGTGGGTCTGGGGACTTTTGTCAGAGACAACTGGTGCCTACTGGGGGGGTACAATGTACAAGTTCAATCCCACGCAACAGCTTCAGGCAGGCCCTCCCTCTTACTCTCAGTGGCCTCTCCCTGCAGCTTCCAAGTGTTAACTTCCCATGGAGAGGCAGGGACAAACAGCTGGGAGCTGCAGGGAGGGGCCTCTGCTTTAGCTCCCTGGGAAGAGGCAGCAGCAAAAGCTACAGCTCTCCCTGCAGCTCCCCACTGTTTGCCACTGCCTCTCCTCACGGCCACAGCTCCCAGCTTGAGGGCTCTAGTAGCTGCCATGTAGGGATGGGGGCTGGCAGCATCATGTGACCCAGTGGGGCCAGCAAACCCTGGCAAATATCTGGGGGGCATGTGAACCCTTGTGCCCCCTCACACGTTGCTTCTGGCTTCTACCCAGCAGGGACAGGGGGCTCAGGGCTTCAGCCCCATGGAGCATGCCTGCCGGGGTTTGGGGCTTCAGCAGAAGCGGGGCTGGTTTCTAGCCTGGTTAGGCACATCCCATGGGACTGTAGACCTGAGCCCCACCTCCCCACAGGTCTGAAACCCTGAGCCCCAGCAGGCATGCCCAGCTCTTGAACTTCTGAAGATTGTCGTATGTGGCTCAGAGGGTCAGTAAGTTTGACCACCCCGATATAGACATCTGCTTAAGTGCCCTTTATTTTACTGATGACTTTTTGTATAGATTTTAACAATCCACTATATTCAAATTTTGGGTTTACTTCAGCCAAAAATGTCTTGTAGTCTTCTCACATCCTGGTTTTGTATTAGACTGACCTATTTGGAGGAAAATGTTGGCCTGGGAAAATTATACCTCTGGAGGTAAAGCCCCAAGTTTTGGAGCAGTGCAGATGAAGGGGGGTTCATGCAAACTTTCTCCTCAATGTCCGATACTCTATTACCTATCATCTTCTCAGGCCAGATTTTCAGTCCCTCCTTCTGCCCATTTGCACAACTTGCACAGCATAAAGAGGCCATAAAACTGCCTAAACAGGACACAAATTTCCATTTCATAGCACTATGCTACCCCCTCCTGACACAGGGATATGTTGGGGAGGGGGTATACTGAACTTTAGGGGGATGGAGTATACTGAACATATGCTGATGTGGGGTTCTGAGAGAGCTGTTGCAAACTGATGGAAGTTTGAGCAATCCTGAGGCTGTTCTCACCTGTGATGGTTGCTACATGGCTGTCCTCATGGATCAAGGGAGATCTGGGATGCCTTAGGATCTGGGCCTTCACCTGTGCCCACAAAACAAGAGTAATCAAACTCCTGGCTTTGTAGAAGCCCTTCCTGTTCCCTCACAGGTGAGCTTCCTTCTCATTAGCACCCTCCACACAGCCTAAATCGCCATTTTCAGTTTAATAGATTTATTGGGCCCATCTGGCCTAATTCAACTCTTTGGGGTATGGGGAGTACACCCCATCACACACATCCATTAAGTTTTTTCAAAATATTTATGAATGTAAGTTTAACTGATTCTTGTAAAGGCACTATTATTATTTGATTTCTAGGCTACATCAAAATACTTGCTTACATATAACTCAAGCCAGAATGAAGCTCAATGAGTCTTCTCCTTGGCTCCTCATGAAAGTTCTGAGTAAACAGGCTTTGTGTTAGGACCTCTGCAGAGAGTGGGGGAAACTTCATGCACACCCCTCCCAACCTGTAACCAGGGTACAGAGCAGTTATGTATGTATTTTGCAGCAGCTACTATATCTTCTAGGTTACCACAGCCTGCCATGCATCTCTTCTGTATGGAGGAGAGGGGGTGAATGGAGGGAGAGGATTTTATTGCCAGTGGAAGTGTATAGTTTGCATGCTGCATGTCATTGTTCTTCAGATGTACAGTACATATATAACTGAGACAGATCAGGCAGGTGAGCTAAATCTTTTATTGGAATGACTAATGTTGGTGGGAGGAACAAGCTTATAAGCTTCACAGAGCTCTTCTTCAGATCTGGGGAAGATTACCAGAGTGTCTGAGCTAAATTCAAGTTGAACTAATTATTAAGCATGGTCTAGGAGAACAGTTATGCACTGTGAAACCAATGATATAGCTGAGATAAACAGATGATATTTTCATCCTCTGGGCAGAAGACCTAAACTTCCTCATAGATCTCTACCACTGTGTCAACCACCACCCATCCTTCAAACTCTCTCTAGAACATTCCCACATCAGCATCAACTTCCAGGACACCATGATCAGCTTCAACAATGGAACCCTATCAATGACTATATCCAAGAAACCCATTGATCACCATATTTACTACCACCGATCCAGCAACCATCCCAGACACGCCACAGAATTTGTTCTGAAGAGAAAGTCCAAAATAGACACCTTAACACACTTCACCAAACAAGGACACTCCAGTAGAGAAGTAGATCACATTATGTAGTGGGCCACCAATATACCCTGGGAGAACCTGCTTCAACACATGGGGGGGAGGGAACATTGACCCCACAATCCCTAGTCTTCACCTACCACCTCAAACAAGAACCCATAAGAGTATCTTCAAACAATTAGCACCAGACTTGATGGAGACCACATTCTGAAAAATCTTTCCTGAACCCCCCACTTCTAGCCTTCAAACAATCTCCACAACATTGCCAAGCTCATCAGAAGCAATCTCCCCACAGACCAGGACATGCCAACTCAAAGAGGCACTAGACCTGCCAGAAGAACAGATGCAAAACTTGCAGACATATCTCCACTGCTATGATGATCAATTCTCCTCACTTCAAGATTCACACGTTCCTGCACATGTGGTGTACCTCATCCAGTGCATCAAATGTCCCAGCAACAATTACAGACCAGCACTATATTCTTGAATAAACTGACACAGAAAAAGTGATAAAAGGCAAAAACACCCTATCACCTGAGGATAAACACTTTCACAAAGTGATCACTCCATGTCTGACCTCCCAGACCTCATCCTCAAAGGAAATCTGCACAACACCTTCAAAAAAATGAGCCTGGGAAGTTAAATTCATAACTGGACACTAAAAACCATGGACTTAACAGACACTGGTGCTATGGCTCATTACAACAGTTTGTAATACATACTACAGCCTGCTAACCCTTAATTGCCCACTTCATTTTAAGTGGTCTCCTACAGCATATGTGAATCCCTTATGCTTAACAATCTGTCCCAACTTGTGTTTAGCTTAGATTCTCCAATTAGCTTCCCCGGACCTGAAGAAGAGCTTTGTGAAGTTTAAAAGCTTGTCCCTTTTACAAATAGAAGTTGGTCCAATAAAAATACTTTCTCACCTACCTTGTGTGTCTCACATCCTAGGACAATATGGCTACAATAATACTGCAATCAAAGTACACATGAATGGCATTTAATGTAGAAATTTCCTGACTTGTGCTGTATTTAAATAATGTACCATACTAAATTTCCTGTACAGGTACAAAAAAGAATTTGGATCAGATTTTTTGATTAACATGTAATTCTTAAAGAAAAATGTTTCAGGTTGAATGAAAATGAAAAATTTCAAAATAGTCAATGAATTGAAAAGTAAAAAAAAATCATTTTGTGGTTGAATTAAATGTTTTATTTTGAAAAAAAAGTTTTGATTTAAAAAAAAAATTAAAGGAGATTGTGAACCAAAAAGTCAAAATATTTCATTTAAAAAGAAAAGTCAAAAAAAACATTCTTATCAGTTTTTTTACTGAAAAAAATAACCAACTCTATTCTTAGTAGTGATGGGTGAGCTGGTTCTGATAAAACAACTGACTCAAGTCCTCCCCAAAAACTTAAGATGAGGCAGAAGATTTTAATGTTTTCCTGTTGTTTTTAATTTATTTTTATTCTCATTTTCATATGCCTGTTCACTTTTTGCATTTAGACAGGGCCTGAAGCATCAAAAATTCATTGAAAGGATATTCTTACAGTAAAATTGAGCTGGCCAGAAAGTATCTGTAATCTCTTGAAAAAGTCTACTCTCATGAGACTTGTAGGCTAATTTCTAAACTGAAGAGGTGAAGATAAGCTTTTGATAGTCATTTGAAATTTTAGATGCTTATCTGAACCAAACCTTTTGCTCTTTGTATAAAATAAATGTCTAATGCTACATTTCAGAATTTTGAATTCTCTTGCAAGTCAATTAAACAGGAGTCTTCTTTGTTTCAGAGAAACCCTGTGTGCTCACTGGATGTTAAGTATTCCTTACTTGCACTGCTGATTGTAAAATGTTGCCTGTGTCTCTATTAGTATTCATCAGGAGAAAAGAGGTATACACAACAGTGACAAAAGTTAATTCTTTGAATGCGTAATCAAAATGAGGGGATGCTAGATAGTGCTGATGGAGTCTGGTCTATAATTAAATGTCTGTCAGCATTTTGATTATTAAGTCCTATTTTCAGAGGTTTGTAGCTGGTTTTAAAGTTCTGTTTCAAACTGAAATTTATCTATTTTAAATTCATTTGAGTTTGGGAAAAACAAAAACATGGTATTGGTTGGGGCACCTTTTTGTTGCAGGGAAGACAAAAAATCCCATTTACGTTTCAGAAGAGAAACTTGGGCACAAAGGGATGGCTAACCCTGTGGAGACTGCAGAACTTTCATTCAGCTTTCACATTAATTCAGTGAAATCTAGAATTTTGTAATATTAATATTACATTTACTGAATACATATGAACTTTAAAACCAAAAGAACTCAAAATATTTTAAAAGAGCATCTTCAAATTATACACAGGCATTGCTTCATCCACCACTGCCATTCGGTCAAATCTAAGGTGAAACGTAACATGTTTAACAGTGCACAGCAATCCTACAAAATAATGTTAAGATAGGAAGTGAATATTGCATCCAGCTTGGAATACTAGGAGATTTTTGTAGGCAGAGTTTAGCTACCTCCATTGGAATTTTACAAGAATACCACAGCTAAATTTGTACTCTTGCGAAGAGTACCACTGAAACTGTAATGACCATATGTTGCCAGGACTTCAGCTGTCTGTCTCACTAGAAATAGAGCAGCACTGTTCCTCTTAATAACCTACTGGGGAATTGCTTGACTAGTTACTCAGAAGAAAGAATGCTACCTGTTAAATCACCGAAAATTCTTCCTGCATCATCTCAGTATTATTTAAAGCCATCCCTAAATTAATTTTGCCTGATGCTATTTAACTTGTGAGATCTGATGGCTTCAAAGTATGAGGTTACATAGTAAGGCAAGAGTTCTAAGTGTTGGATATATGTATGACTTTTGTCAATTTATATCAGATTGCTAACATTATTTTAACAAACTTTTTTGTAAAGAAATATTTTATAATTTGTTATCTGCATAATGAATACATCAGCACAGCTTGCATTTTTTGCATAAAGAAATGGAATCTCTGTCTTCAGACCTGTGGGAGCTTACCCCTCAAAGCTTCTGGGTCATGCTTAAGTTCCCAAAAGTATTGGGTTGGAAGTTTGCCTTGTTGATCCTCTCTCTCGAAGACAAAGTCTTGCTAACTAACAAGTGGGAGAGATTCTATTCTCCCCTTCATAGCTGTGCATATCAGTGCAAATTATATGCATGTTGATGAGAGAATTAACTCCTACCAACCCCAAATAGAGCAGTTTACAGGACTCTAAAGTTTAATCTTTTTTTTCTGAAAGGAAATTAATGAAAATCAGCTGAGGTTCCTTGTGTCCTATCTAATTGATAACATTAATACAAAAGCCTATAAATTCATTCAAATATGAACATTTTTAAAAGCACTAATCCACTGGCATCATACTGTTATGATGTTGTCAGTCATTAATATTTGTTTGTATACAGATTAGAAGAGCAGAAACTACATATTTATATTTTACCATTAGTTTTTTCTGAGAGGCTGTAGCAAGACAACTAATTAGCAGGTCTTGAAAGGTTTTTAATTTCAGAAGATTACTTGATAAATTATTAATGCTTTCTGAATACAAGTAGCATGAACTGAAAATTAAATGATTGTTTTCGATTACAGAAGACTAAAGCAATATTGGCTTTTAAATACAAAAGATTACATTGCATTTATATCAAAGTGGAGGAAGCAGCTTGCATGTGCCAGTGAAAACTTTTCATGTAGCATTACAAAAATAAGCTGTTTTATTTGCTGTTTTAGGATCTTCATGGGATTTAGCAAAATTTACTATTTCTGTGAGCTCAGTGTAGTTTATTAATTGAAGCCCTTATCAAACTGTTTTCCACCTACAAATCATTTCCTCCTTTCTCTAGTCCTAGTTCCCAGATAGAGGCTGATGTCAGCCATCTTGAAATGATGGTATAGTAAAATATTCTAGTGAGGTCTAAGCAGTAGTTGCAGTAGGGGAACTGATCTGGTTGGTGGGTGGGGGAGGAGGGATGTGGTGGAGGTGACTTAAAGTTAAATCTTTATCCCTAATATATCCTTATGCCCCACTTTCTTCACATGTCACAACTACCTCCTTACTTCTGAGCCTCATTCCCCATCTTCTCTCTGATTCTAGCAACCAGACCACTCATGGGCTTCTCTGTCCTCTCACCCCTACCATATGGAGCAATGAGATTATTTTCTAAGGACAGCCATGCAAGAACTTGGTGAATTTTTTTCCCCTAATTCTTTTTTTCCTCCAAAAAAAATATGTAGATTAAAGTTGACTGAAAAATTATGTGAATTCATGTTGAATTCACCAAATTGTTTTGGATAGGGGGAAAAAATAAAAAAAGTCGAAAGATTCCATTTTGACACTTTCTAAATTAAACATTTTGATTTTTTTTTTTCAATCGTAAGTGACTTTTCATTTCAAAATATACGTCAATTTCATTTTAAAAAAAATTAAAAATTGAAAAAAATCAAACTAAATTAAACACTTTTGGGTTGAACAAAAGATTTTGTTTTACTCAAAATATTTTTGACATTTTGGTTCACCAAAAAATTTGAAAAGTTTTAGTTTTGGGTTGACCAGAACATTTTATGACTATCATTATTTTATTTATTCAGAATGGCCATTGGGAAAAAAAACAACAGTTATTCACTCAACTCTAATCCTTGCCCATCTAAGGGTATTTGAGAAGGCTAGCAGACATTTCTCTGTAGTCCCATAGGTGGAATAGGGACCCCGCTCTGCATCTTTTCTCACAGTAATATTCTCTTCTTCAACTCTTAACCTCTGAGAACATGTGGCAGCAGCTCTTTCTCTCCCAATTATTGCAGTAGTTGTTTTTATTTGTTTTTCATTTCTGTGTTTGTAGTGAGGAATACTCCTCTGATGTGGCTGTTTTCTAATCTCCTTTCTCCTTTGGTCTGAACTCCTGCTCTCAGAACGTAACATTTCTGTGGGTGCCAAGATCAAATTCACCAAAAGGCGGGGAAAGCACAGGAACGTCTTCAGGAGAGCAGCCTGATAGAACTTATACAGCAAACTGTCCCATTGTCAGCACTCAGTGGTGAAAGAAGAGGTTAAGGACTATTTAGAAAAGCTGGACATGTACAAGTCCATGGGTCTGGATCTAATGCATCCAAGGGTGCTGAGGGAGTTGGCTGATGTGATTCCAGAGCCATTGACCATTATCTTTGAAAGCTCATGGTGATTGGGGAAGGTCTCGGACGATTGGAAAAAGGCAAATATAGTGCCCATCTTTAAAAAAGGGAAGAAGGAGAATCCAGGGAACTACAGACCAGTCAGCCTTACTTCAGTCTCTGGAAAAATCATGGAGCAGGTTCTCAAAGAATCCATTTTGAAGCACTTGGAGGAGAGGAAGGTTATCAGGAACAGTCAACATGGATTCACCGAGGGCAAGTCATGCCTGACCAACCTAATTGCTTTCTATGATGAGATAACTGGGTCCTTGGATATGGGGAAGCGGTGGACGTGATATACCTTGACTTTAGCAAAGCTTTTATACTGTCTCCCATATACTGTTCTTGCCAACAAGTTAAAAAAGTATGGATTGGATGAATGAACTATAAGGTGGATAGAAAGTTGGCTAGATCGTCAGGTTCAACGGGTAGTGATCAATGGCTTGATATCTAGTTGGCAGCCGGTATCAAGCGGAGTGCCCCAGTGGTCAGTCCTGTGGCTGGTTTTGTTCAACATCTTCATTAATGATCTGGATGATGGGATGGATTGCACCCTAAGCAAGATTGCGGATGACACTGAGCTGGGGGGAGAGGAAGATATGCTGGAGGGTAGGGTCAGGGTCCAGAGTGACCTAGACAAATTGGAGGATTGGGCCAAAAGACATCTGATGAGGTTCAACAAGGACAAGTGCAGAGTCCTGCACTTAGGACAGAAGAATCCCATGCACTGCTACAGGATGGAGACCGACTGGATAAGCGGCAGTTTTGCAGGAAAAAACCTGGGGATTACGGTGGATGAGAAACTAGATATGAGTCAACAGTGTGCCCTTGTTGCCAAGAAGGCTAATGGCATATTGGGCTGCATTAGTAGGAGCCTTGCCAGCAGATTGAGGGAAGGGATTATTCCTCTCTATTCGGCACTAGTGAGGCCATGCCTGGAGTATTGCATCCAGTTTTGGGCCCCCCCACTACAGAAAGGATGTGGACAAATTGGAGAGAGTCCAGCAGAAGGCAACAAAAATGATTAGGGGGCTGGGACACATGGCTTATGAGGATAGGATGAGGGAACTGGGCTTATTTAGTCTGCAGAAGAGCAGAGTGAGGGGGGATTTGATAGCAGTCTTCAACTACCTGATGGGGGGTTCCAAAGAGGATGGAGCTAGGCTGTTCTCAGTGGTGGCAGTTGGCAGAACAAGAAGCAATGGTCTCAAGTTGCAGTTGGGGAGGTCTAGGTTGGATATTAGGAAAAACTATTTCACTAGGAGGGTGGTGAAGTACTGGAATGGGTTACCTAGGGAGGTGGTGGAATCACCCTTCTTGACAAAGCCCTGGCTGGGATGATTTAGTTGGTGTTGGTCCTGCTTTGAGCAGGGGGTTGGACTAGATGACCTCCTGAGGTCTCTTCCAACCCTAATATTCTATGATTCTATGATTGTCATTCGGAATTATGGGTAGTGTGAATTTGAGGGATGGAGTTGTTTTCTCTTCCCAATCTCCCTAATCAGATTCTGAATATTGGAAAAGAAAGATCAAGCACTTATTCATAAGCCAGACAACCATGTGCGGAATTCTGTTAACTATTTTACAGATACTTGATAAGGTATATTTCTTGTTTTAGCATTAAATTGTAGTATTTCCATTGTTTGAACACAGTTTCTAATAGCACAAAAAAAAATTCCAGAAATTGTTACAGTAGTTCAGCAGCATCCCTTATGTAGACAACCACTATTTATATCAAGAAATGTATAACACATCCAGGAGAAATTCTCCTATTTACTTTGATATTAAGTTATTTCTTTGAATCCCATAAATATAACATAAGAAAGCAGCACCCAAAATATATTATTTGTACTTCACCGTGGAATACTTACAAAACTTTTTGGAAAATAGATGATCCACTTGTCTCATTTATGTTAAAACTCTTCTCTGGGTTTTGATAATTTTTCACTTTACATAAAATCATTGGTTGTATATCACATTCAAGTGTTGTTTGAATTATTACATCATTGTTTCCTTTCTCTGTATGAACTTTTGCAGTGTAAACAAATTACCAAGAGGAAATGTTTGTCATTGTGGAATGACATAAAGATTAGACTATCTGTCAAGTGAGTTGGCTTAATGTGTGAATGCAATCAACCTGATCTAAATGACAGCACATTTATAAACAAATTATTCTTCTGAAAGATCATCATAACTGTTTGTTTTTTGCATTAGAATGTTATTTACATTCAAATTTATACAAAATGTCAGTGCTCTTCAAATTTTCAATTCAGTGTTCAGATGAAATCATAAAAAATAGCTTTGGACAGACCTGTGATTGATCGATCACCACTTAAGTGACTGGTTAGCATGATGGCCCAGTGACTGTTATGAACCACCTACAACAGCTACTTTCCATTTTCCACAGCTCCTAATGTGAGAGTTCTCTATTTATCTACAAAAACACTTTGAGTAGTGGAAATGCAAAATTGTTATGCCAAAGTACCAGAGATGTGTTTTCTTCATAAAGATGATTCTCCACGCACATCCTGGTCTGTCTTCTGAGACCACCAACAATGATAAAACTAAGTGTCAGTTGTGATGGAATTGTTTATAATATATTTACCTGCCCTCAAAGAACTGGAATTAAAGAACTCACCTATTTCACATGAGTTACCAAACAGCCATCAGATGGTATCAATAATTACAAGTGGCAAACAACAACAACTTTATAGATTCAGTTTTACTAAACACTCAGTCTAGATTCTTTATCTAAAATTCGTTACCCTGAAAAATTAGGCTGGAAATCTGATGAGGATAGGGTTTCTTGTAAGATTTCCCTCATGTTCTTGTCTGGCTAGAAATGCTTTGAGAATAATTTAAATGAATTGCCACATATGCGGTTCTGGGCTTATGTGGAATAGGAGTGTAGCAATAACATGCAATAGTCATAATCATAATATAATGATTTTAATACATTTTTTTTCAAACTCCAAAGTTTAGTTAAACTTTGAGTTGGTGGTTAATTTATTCTAACAGATTTTCCCTTCCCTACTATTGATTTAATCATATCTGTCATTTATTTGTGCTTTCATGTTTGGTGTAGTCCATTACAAACAGTACCTAATTAATGCTCACAGGTGAGGTTGGTAAACATTGATATTCCTGTTTCACATGAGAAAAATGAGTGACAGAGAAGCTAAGTGACTTGCCAAGGTCACACAACATGTCAGTGGCAGAGCCATGATTAGCATTCAAGAGCTCCATGATCTCAGCTTCATGCTCAGACCATTTGACTGCACTGTCATACTAATGTGAGTTGGTTTTAAACCAGTGATCTAGAGGTGCAAGTCCATGATTCATTAGTTAACTATCATGCCAAAATTGTCTTCAGAAAACTATTTGAATAAATATCTTCCTCACCTCAGATGCATCATGAAAAGAAATAGCAGCAGTATGTCAGAATAGTGTTGGTGGAATGGGTAAGTAGCAGTTCCTTTGATGTATTATAAAAAAAAACATCACCATGCTGTTTCTCAGAAGAAATTGTGCTAATATCATAAATGCTGGAAAATACTTTCTCATGCCTGCATAAAACTCTACATGTCTTATCTAAAGCTTGCCCCATGGCATGGATGTAGTCCTTTTTGCTTTATAACTCATACATATTTTTTTCTATACCTTCCTTTCATGTGAAGAATCTAATGCAAAATTCTCCAATAAAAAGATATTTATATTATTAGTCTGTTGGTATGTTTATAGAGAAATAAGATCACTACACAATGAAGTGTCCTTGTTATCCAAAAATATTAATCCTGGCTTGGTCACTGGCACAAAGGATAGCATTTTGAGGAGTTGTGTAAGAAACCAGGGCTTGAGGGCTGCCATGAAACTTTAGCTTTCTAGGTGTGGAAACTAGGCATAATGCAGAAAGGATGTACTTTGTGCTGAGGGATAGTAGCTAGCTGCGTAGTGTCCATTTAGCAGAGAAGCTTTAAAGGTCACACAAAAGGCTGAGAGTTCTGGGATACAGAAATTGGCAGAGGTGTAGTGCCTGAGGGTATGTCTACATTACCCGCTGGATTGGCGGGTAGTGATTGATCTATCAGGGATCGATTTATCACGTCAAGTGTAGACATGATAAATCGATCCCCGATTGCTCTGCCGTGGACTCCAGAACTCCAGCATGGCGAGAGGCGGAAGAGGAGTCGACGGAGGAGCGGCGGCCGTCGATCCCGCACCACGAGGACGCGAAGTAAGTGATCCTAAGTCAATCTAAGATATGTTAACTTCAGCTACGCTATTCTCGTAGCTGAAGTTGTGTAGCTTAGATCGATTCCCCCCCCCCGCCCCTTCCAGTGTAGACCAGGCCTGAGATATGTCAGGAGTACAATTGGGATTACTTAGGCCTGGTCTACACTGGGGGGGGGGAAATGGATCTGAGATACGCAACTTCAGCTACGAGAATAGCGTAGCTGAAGTCGACATATCTTAGATCGACTTAGAATCACTTGCTTTGCATCCTCGCGGCGCGGGATCGACGGCTGCCGCTCCCCCGTCGACTCCGCTTCTGGAGTTCCGGAGTCGACAGCAGAGCAATCGGGGATCGATCACTACCCGCCGATCCAGCGGGTAGTATAGACGTACCCTTAGAATGATAGGGTTGTGTTTTCTGTCTTTTTTGAATGTTTAGCCAGCAAAGATGGAATTCTTGCCAGCCATTTGTTAAAAATAAAATTCTGAAAACATTGGTGTAGAAATAACAAAAGTGATGCCGCTTGGGGAAAAGAAAGCAGATAAGTTATGTTAAGATACTACATAAAAGTTCAGGAGTATTTGTGGCACTTAGACTAATTTATTTGAGCATAAGCTTTCGTGGGCTACAGCCTACTTCATCGGATGCATAAAAGTTAACTTCTCTGCATTATATCTTCCCCATGAATATAGATTTCTAAAAACATTTCCTCTTTAAGGGAGAAAATTGTTTTGGCACCAAGGAAAATGAGCCCTTTTACTTTCCAGAGCTAAACCTGAGCTGTACTGGTTGCTCATTATAAGAACTCTGTGTTGTAGAAAGTCTGAACAAAGTTAATATCACTGTGGTGATATTCAGGCTTGTTATTATAGTTGTACATCTCAGCAGCACTCTTTTTAATCTCTTTATTTAGGAAGGTTTAACAGATGTGGAAATCATTGCCATATAAATATCAGAGACAAAATTATAATCATTATAACAGTAAGCTTTTGTTTAGAGAAACATTGTACTGTAATAGAATCATCAGATCTCCCTATTTAGTAGGGTGTTACCATTTTACACAGTGAACCTTTCAACCCTATGCAAGACATGTTTCTGATGATTTTATTAAGTTAGAAGAGAGGAGAGAACCTTCTCATTACATCTATTTATCAAATATGGCATGTCTATTAAATGTTAAAATATATAAAAATATCAACAACACCACTCAACAGGTATGCTAGGTTATTTTGCAGGTCAATGTACTTTGCCTGAGTATTGAATAAATGGAAACCAAATATCTAAATGTTTATTTTTCCGGTGTCTATTTTGCTGGGTATGTAATTGGGCATTAATATTTTAGAGGCTTAAAACTTGAGCATCAAAATTAACCGAGGACTAAATTTTGTCTCATAAAATCTCCTACAAGAGACATTTTGTTTCTCCAAATTTCAGGAAAATTAGTTTATCCAGTTATATAAATTTTACAAAGTAGCTGAGCTGAGCAGATTAAAATAGGGAGTAAAACCATTAGCTTTTTCAGTCTTTAATAGGTTTAGCTTGTATCAGACTTATGGCTAAGTTTTAGTCTTTTCGGTCTGAGGTACACAGTGTTTATGTATGTAATGGGTACATAAGTGTTGTGATTTATCAGAGATTGGTGGAGGCATTAGGTCTGAAAATTTCAGAGCAAGAATGCCTCAGTGAGACCGTAGTGGAATGTGTTTACAAGTAGAATATTGTGCATGTTCTAAATGTGCAGTATGAACTGTCACTAGTGTGACACCCCAATATTCAACACTGTCATGTAATTAGCATATGTTTTGTATAAAGTAGGTTTTGTGAGATATCATTCTAAATGTCTTGATCTGCTAGACATTGATATCTCACTGGATTGTATGTGTCATCCTTGTATGTGAAGTTATGAAGTTTGGCTATGTATGTGTTACTGAAACATGTTGTGAGGTTGAAAGCACCCACAAGCAGTCTTTCAGGTACAGGAATAAAAAGGCCAAACAATGTTAATAGCTTATTGAGGAAATGCACAGAAGCACAAGGATTACCCCAGGAACTGTGTACAATTGAAACCTCTCAGAGATTGCACTACACAATAGGAACTGTTTGACCCAGGTCACAGGAAAAGAGCTTTTCAGCAGGTAGGAAGAAAATATAAAAGGGGGACAATGACATCATGAGGGGACCTCACTCTTCCTGCAACAACACATCTGGAAACACGTGAAGTGCAAGGAGTGAACTGAGGGAAGTGATGGTCCCATTTAGCCTGTGTATGAAAACCTGGGAAAGCCAAGGCAACTTGTGCCTTAAGAATCTGCCAGCCTACGTATCACTCAGGGTGAGAATTTGCTAATTTATATCCTACCTATCTAGTGTGTTAAGCTCAGTTTGCAGTTTTTGTTTATTTACTAAGGTAATCTGCTTTGATCTGTTTGCTATCACTTAGAGTCACTTAAAATCTATCTGTTGTAGTTAATAAACTTGTTTTTGTTTTCTCTAAAACCAGTTTGTGGAATGCATAACTGGGGGGCAAAAAGCTGTGCATATTTTCCTCCACACTGAAGGAAGAGGTGGACTTCATGAGCTTACGCTGTATAGTTCTCTGGGTTTACACTCCAGAGGACAACTCTATAGCTGAAGCCTTCCCATGCAGTACTGATTTCAGTGTCTGTGTCTTTCTGCAGCTGGGTGTGTCCCTAACTGTGTGTATGCTGGAGGAGACTTGAGGGCCTGGCTCAGTAAGACAGTGTAAGGGAGCCCAGGCTGATGGAACAGGCAGGCTCAGTGGTACCCCAGTACATCAAGTGGCATTCCGGAGGGTGGGCAATCTGTCACAACTAGCAGAACCTCTAGGTGGTAGCTGGTCCATGTGGACTGGGGGATGAGAAAATAGCCATGGCACCAACTCAGTTATTAACACCATCTTTGGCATGTACAATATTTCTGGACATGCACTTCAGCCCTTCTTTCTTGTTCAGAGAGCACAATCTGCAGTGTTTGGGCTGTGTCCTATATGCAGACCTGAGTGCAAATCAGACTTCCTGTCCCATTTGGAAATTTTGATATATTGCCATTTGTTTTCATCTCAAAGTAGGGAAAAGTCAAGATGTTGATTTTTTTTTTGTGGAAAATAGCTGAGAAAAATTTTGATTCAGATCAAATTCAGAAATGTCAAAATATTTCTATTAAAACAAAACATCTTGACATTCCCAAATTGAAACTTTTCATTTTATGTTGTACCAAATCAAGCCATTTTGTTTATTAGAAACTGTATTGAAAAATCATTTGGACAGATAATTCCTGACCAGCTTTATCTGTATGGATGAGTGTCTTGGGGGGGTGGCATGGCCCTTTTGCCCTTCTCCCGTCAGCTCAATGCAAGGGCAGACACAATTTGGCTTTAAGTGTCCTCTTGCTGTTCTTCTGTGTTATTGTGGGAGCATCCTTGTGTGTGCACAAATTAGTTTATTTGATGTGCAGTTGCATGAGCATAAGTGCAAAATTTGAATATGAACATTTAGAAAAAATGTTCAAATCTTGCTGAAAATCTTACCCAGCTTTTTTGAACAGTTAAAAGGGGATTCACAGAAAAGAATGACATCTTTATTTTTTTTTCAATCTTTTAGTTAAACAGTTTAGTCTGGTCATGAGTAAAATTTGACTTTTGCTTGCTACTGATTTTTAAAATTTTCTTTTCAGAATCTATTGTTTGGATGAAAAAGAGTAGGAAGAACTCCTTGCAAGACAGAGTTTGTGGTGTAAATGTCCTAATGTTAATGATCATCATGTGCTATATGCATGTACTTAAAAAATCCTCATATTATATTGCCTATAATATATGCAATTGCTTGGACATTTAGGCCAGTGTGATTCAACCTTGAACGGTTGAACAGCCAATTAGTCACTGAATGGAGCTTCAGAAAACCATAAAATAATCATGGCCAACATTCTGACACTGCATTGATTAAATTGTCATCATTACTCAAAACAAGAATGAAAACATTTCAGAACAGTGTCAGGACTGCTATTATTTTGTGTCTCTCTGCTATTCCAATTGACATATTTTCTCTTTTTACCACACCCTTTCTGTTTGCTGGTAAATACAGAGGAAATGCTGACAAATTCATTCCATTTTTGTAGTGCTCTCCATTCAGTTTTGCATGTATAACCTAGTGTGGAAAGTGTTCCTGTGATCATCAGCACTTCCTATGTGGTTAGAACTGTGGATTCAATAAAACCCTAAAGAGTGAGTTGGGACCCAAGGAGGCATATTCTGATCTTACTTGCAACCCACATAACCCCAGTTAAATCAGACTTGGCCCAAGCCACTGGGATATGTGATTCCTTCTCTCCTAAAAGCCATAACGATAATAAGGGATGTCTTGGAGTATAAGAAAAAAGACTCCAATAATCTACACTTTCAATTTAAGATAGGGTTATTTTTTTTATAATTTCTAGTCTCTATTTCTTTGTATGTCTAGTCTGTCCATGAATATGTAATCAGGTCCATAATGAGTGCTTTTGGGGATTAGCCAGGATGACACTTAAAGACACAGTATACCGTGTATATATAAAATGAAGTACAACAACAAAAATAGAATGGAGATCTACTGTCCTCCTAAAATGAGGACATTTTTACCATAAATTTTTATGTTATTGTTGTTTTGCCTGCTTTCCTGAAAACTATATGGCCAGTGGAGGGACCAATAGAATATTCCATGCTTCAATAGGCCATAATAATGAATTCTTATTATAATATCTAGATGTATTTGTATATGATTTTTTTTTCTGCCCTGCCCTAGGCAATGGCTAATATTTGAGATTTCGTAGGAAGGAGAGCCCCTTCCCTCAGTAATGTTCATAACCAGTTATGGATTCATAGATATTAAGGCTTGAAGGGATCATTATGATTAACTACTTGGACCTTCTGCACAGCAAAGGCCATAGAATTTCATCCAGTAATTTCTGCATCAAGCCCATACATTTTCATTGAGTTAGAGCATATCTTTTAAAAATACATCTTTTATGCAATGCTTCCGGTACAGAAGGGGAATATCCTGCCTGAAGAAGAATTTAAATTCTGTTAAAGAAGGATTAACAATGTGTGGAAATGAATGAAGTGTTTGTCTGCGAGCACACCTTATCCCCCATGATTGTCCAACACACTACATAGCTTGGGCTTAATAGAGCCTTTTAGAAAAGAAAAGTATGTTTTATAAAGGCTGGCTAATATGTTGCTGTCTTATGTGATCTCAGGGAGATTGTGTATCTGTGGTTTCTTTCTTTTTTTTTTTTTTTTTCTTCCAGAGTCCTCCTTAAACCAAACATTTTTATTGGGTTTATTGTTTTTTTCTTTTACCAGACAATTTCTTATGTATTGTTTACCCTGTCTGGTATATATTTTAATCTTTGCTTAAGACTCAAACAGACCTTTAGGGGTTACTCGATTAGGGCAAACTGCAAATAATGGAGCCAGCAATCCCTAATGCTAATGGATATTCCAATACTTAAATTTACCAAACCAGCACAAAACAGCTTCTACAATACCTTACTGGTTGCACAGAAGCTGAAACACAGTTCCCTTATAGCAACCTAGCCTTGGGCTTCCACCCAGACACTCAAGTCAAATATGATGAAGATTACTAAAAATCTTATTTATCATATAAGAAAGTTCTACTAATCCCAAAGGATTGGACACATTACCTTCCAAGTTAATTAATATTTCAGATCTTACCCAAATACATGCTTATAGCCAATTCTTATTAAGTAAACTGAAATTTATAAAAAAGAAAAGAGTGTGTATTGGTTAAAAGATCAGTATACATACAGATACAAGTATACTTTTGAGATCAGTTCCATAGTAGAGATGGTGAGCTTTGTAGTTGCAAAGAGTTCCTTCAGATTTAGTCTCTAGGGCAGGGGTCAGCAACGTTTGGCACGCAGCTCGCCAGGGTAAGCACCCTGGCAGGCTGGTCCAGTTTATTTACCTGCTGACGCAGCAGGTTCAGCCAATCGTGGCCCCCACTCGCTGCAGTTCACCATCCCGGGTCAATGGGGTTGGCGAGAAGCAGCACGGGCGAGGGATGTGCTGGCCGCGGCTTCCCGCCGTCCCCATTGGCCCGGGATGGCGAACCGCGGCCAGCGGGGGCCGCAATCGGCCGAACCTGCCGCGTCAGCTGGTAAATAAACTGACCCGGCCCGCCAGCGTGCTTACCCTGACGAGCCGCGTGCCAAATGTTGCTGACCCCTGCCCTAGGGTATAGTCCAGTCATCATATCCAGCGTGATCCCGGTGGGACTGGAGATTTCTGTCTTACAACTCAAGCTTCTCCTGCATAAAGCATCAAGCAGATCTGATGTTTTTTATATAGTTCCAGGCCTTCTCTTGCCAGCTCTGAGTCCTTAGGCAAACAATAGGCAATCATTGAGACTTTGAAGTAGACCTATTTCCTAAGCATCACCGGTAATTAGCTACACAGATTAATATAAGGCAATTGCCTGTTTTCCACCATTCGCAGGTGATGTGCTATATATTTCAAAGAGAAATCCATACAGTGATATCACTATATTTACAGTTCATTTAAATATTAAGATCTCCTTTTGATCTCTGAATTAACAGAATACAGCATAGATGGGAACTGTTGGAATACATTGTTACCCTCTAACAATATGTATGTAAGAACGCAAAAACATAAATATTATCTACCCATGTCCCTAAAGGTTGAATTTGGGTCATTTATCTTGCAGGATACTTAACGCTTTCTGACCATGTGTCACACAATGTAAAAAAGAGAAGAAAAGCCATGTCCGATATCTATCTAGGTCACCATGGTATTTAGAAATTATCCTTAATTTCCTAATTGATGAAATAATGACATTTGATATATTCTCTTTAATATTTTAGAACAATATTTCTGAAACATTGTCCTCTAAGCTTGCCCAGTATGAAATGCTCTATCTTCAAATAGTAGGGTACTTGAATAGTATCACAAATATGTCAGGCTAAACTCTGATATTATAGTCTAGCCTTAGTATGAGGCATCCTATAGCTATACTGCCCCAGGAACTGATTTGTGATTCAGTCATAATTTAGTCCTTATCACCCCTTTTGTGTTTGAACCCTATTCCAGTGTTTTGCTGACTCAGTCGATTTCCCGCAATGTGCTATCTTACCTGCACTGGCTGGCACATTAGTTGGGGATGGGAAAGCAGAGCCAAGGCTCCATCCACTTCTTGCCCTTGCTTGCCCACTCCTAGCCTCCCATGCAGGAAGTGGAGTAGCAGTCCAGCAGTTGTTCCTCTGTCCCACCCTACCCGAGATACAAGTAGAAAGCATAGGGGTGCACCTGAGGCCTCTGCATTCCCGTTGACTTCACTAGGAATTACAGGCACTCAGAACGTCACTGGATTTGGCCCAAATTGCTGTTGAGTGCTTGTATTGAATGATACTGTGTGCCAGAAAAAGAACGCTATCGTTAATAGCATTGTTTCCCTACATAACACACCCTTGCTTATCTGTGGCATTTTGCTTAATTATGTTACAAAACTGATATTTTTAAACAAACAGAAGTAGTTTCCTTTTTAATAACACGTGAAATCAAGAAGATACTGTTCTCCACCTTTATGGAGAAAAAAGTAAGTAAGCCGAGAATTTTTGGCTACTAAAGCTGAATGTCCTTAAACTTCCCAAGTAACAGAGGGGTAGCCGTGTTAGTCTGAATCTGTAAAAAGCAACAGAGGGTCCTGTGGCACCTTTAAGACTAACAGAAGTATTGGAGCNAAAAAGTAAGTAAGCCGAGAATTTTTGGCTACTAAAGCTGAATGTCCTTAAACTTCCCAAGTAACAGAGGGGTAGCCGTGTTAGTCTGAATCTGTAAAAAGCAACAGAGGGTCCTGTGGCACCTTTAAGACTAACAGAAGTATTGGAGCGTAAGCTTTCATGTGTGAATGCCCACTTCATCAGACACAAGTAATATCAGACTTGCATCTGATGAAGTGGGCATTCACCCACGAAAGCTTATGCTCCAATACTTCTGTTAGTCTTAAAGGTGCCACAGGACCCTCTGTTGCTTTAAACTTCCCAAGATATTAACATTAAGAAAAATAATGAAATAATTGTTTCCAGGATCATTTTGAGTAGATAGAAAATCAATTTAAAGACTAAAAATATTAGTAAATCATCAGAAGGGCTGTGCTACTTTTCTAGACAGGGAAGTCTATTTCTCTCAGGACTATAAAGTTAAATGCCAGTGCATTCTGCCAGTGTTTATAGCATATGAAATTAGAGTGTAAGAACGTGAGAAGGTTAAATGTACAAGTTAGGGAGTAGTTTTTTAATGTAGTGTGATAGAGAAGAAAGAAGAGGGTTTTTTTAATAGCAATTTTTAACAATAAATGTATCAGCCATCAGAGTATTGCAGGAAAGTAAGGGTAGTGGCTGTAAAGGAAGGTTACAAGTTATAGGATGGGAGTGATGCAAATGAGATGATGTAATGTTAATACTGGAATAAGTAGGCTAATACCCATGTAAGCATGAACATACACACCATGAACTTGATGTTTCAGGAAGCCTAAGCAAACTGAATTGAATGTTTAGGCACTTATTAAAAATGTTGTGCCTTTTCACTGAAAAATGTGACTCCTCAGTATTTACTAAATGCTCCATGATGTCAGAAATCATATCAAACCAAAGACTGAGAAAGTACTTCCTCCAAGTCCACTAGATTTGCCTAGAAAACCTTCCAAGAAAAAAGCCAGCGTAAGCAAGTGCTTGAAATATTTCTTTTCGGCATTGGGCTGCAGAGAATATACCTTCTGTTCAAGGAATGACATTGTTCCACAAGTAGGGCCAAGCAGCATACGCTCTATTCCATGGCCAGCCAGCAATCCAGCCAGCACCGAGTGAGTGGACAATGGCCTTGCCTCTTTCCTCTTCCTTTCTCCATGGGGTGCTAGCAGGGAGCACACATACTGCAATTGCAGTATGAGCTCTACCCAAGAAGCCCCAGGAGAGGCAGGCTCTTTGCACCACCTTCTTTCCCTTTGTCCAGCATGTGACCAAATATGCCCTAAATGAAATGAAAAAAATATCTTTGAATAAAGATAGGTCAACCAGTTAAAGTCCAAGTGGTGTATGTGCCTGTAGAGGCAAGGTATTGGCATAGATCCGTGGTTAAAGTGACTCCATAGCAAACTACATCAGGCAAATTTGGCCCCTTATTAGTGGCAGAGTCATGTCTTTTAAATTGGAGCACAATCTACATTATTCCAAGGAAAATACATAATACAGTAGCTAGAGGAACTGTACAGAAATCTAAATCAAACTCTGTTTCATAGTGAGGAAAAAGATACTAATACAATGATCATTAAGTATTGCAACTTGCACTTGGCATCCCTTAATCAGTTACTCAAAGAGAACTAGTAATGAAAAACCTAAAAATATGGTTGAAAAGGTAGCTAGAAAGGATTTTTTTTTCTTCAACTTTTTAATTGACTTTTCATTCTGGGTTTTTTGTTTAATGTCCCAGTGTGCCCACTGTGGTGTTTTATTTGTGCTACGTTGTAATATAATGTATCTCGTTCAGAATCAGAGCAAAAATAAATGTTACAAAATGTTACTTAACTTTCCAAACAGTAAATGCAGATGTGTTAGGATGTAATAAAAAACAACAACCCTTCTGCCAAGCCATCAAGTTAGTTTTAAAGAACTGTTTGTTGGAAATGACACACAATCACAAACAGAGAGAACAGACAGCACAGCAGGAGAATTTTTAGATGTCTTCCAAGGCCTAACATGTCTGGAAGCAGAATATTGCCTTATGATAAACAAATCTGTGACTGCTATGATCCATCCATAAAGAAAAGTTACATTTGCTCTAAGAGAAAAGGTAAAAACTAACTTCATAATATGGAAAATTGGGAGTTCTTCCCTCATTTGCAACATGATGGGATCTGAAATTGTGATAATTTAGTTGTCGAAAATAACCTGTTGCATTTGTTGAAGTGAATGTGCACCATCAACACCTCAAGTTGAGGGAAGTAGAAAAGTATTTTCTTAAAGATATTCAAGAAGTTTTGATGTTGGTTTATGGCCAAGAATCATTAGGAGTCTATTTGATAATACTACATCAAATCTTTAGGTAGACGAAATATGCAGTTCCAGTGATAAAACTCTCAAGTTGTGCTTTATTACCTCTTCATATCACCTATAGATATCACCTATTTGTATCTATGACATTTCCACTTTGTCTTGTATTAAGCATTAATTGACAACTAATACTGATGTTCGTATATAAGGTATTGTACAGCTGCATATACACATTTGTGAGTGTATTTGCATACTGTTATTTCTGGTTTGGTTTTTAACTGGAATATGTGGAATTCTTCAGGCATTATAATTCTTTTTAATGTCAATGATTTGTATACTACTTTTTGGAGAGATTGTTTTGTTTTAAGTTGTTGTTTTTTTTCCTGGTCAAAGGACAATATAACTATCCTTGTGCGATAGCCTATATAGATATAACTCCTAGAACCACACTAATCTGCACATTTTTTATCATAACCATAAATAATGGTGCTGTCTTCCCACTTAGCTATAACACTTTGCTATTATATCTTTGCTGAAAAGTTTTCTGTTGCTAAGACTTCCTTCTTTGGCAGAGTAGTTGTCCTAGTGAATAGGGGGAGAAACGGTAGACATGGTATGTCTGGACCTTAGTAAGGCTTTTGACACTATCCCACATGACATTCTAATAGACAAACAAGGGAAATATGGTCTAGATGAAATTACGCGAAGGTAGGGTGACCAGATGAGAGGAAGAAAACACATTGGGGGAGGGTGGCCGCTGGCGGAGCGGAAAAAAAAAAAAAGATGGCAGAGCAAAATATTGGGACAAACACCTAAAAATCAGGACGGTCCTGATTAAATCTGGTCACCCTACTCTAAGGGGGGTGCACAACTGGTTGGAAGACAGTAATCAGAGTCATTTATCAATAGTTTCCTGTGAGACTGGGAGAGGTTCCACAGGGGTCTCTTTTTGGATTGATACTAGTCAATATTTTTTTATTAATTACTTGGATGATGGAGTGGAGAAGTGGAGAATATCTTATAAAATTTGTGGATAACAAGCTGGGAAGGGTTGCAAGCACTTTGGAGGACAGGATCAGAATTCAGAATGATATTGATAAATTGATGAATTGGTCTGAAATCAACATGATGAAATTTAATGAAGACAAGGACAGAGTACTGTGCTTAGGAAGGAAAAATCAAATGCACAAATACAAAATGGGGAATAACTGGCCAGGCAGCAGTACTGCAGAAAAGGATCTGGGGACTATAGTGGATCACAAATTGAATATGAGTAAACAGCGTGATGATGTGGCAAAAAGGCAAATGTCATTCTGGGGGTGTATTAACAGGAGTGTTGTATGTAAGACATGGGAGACAATTGTTCTTCTCTGCTTGGCACTGGTGAGGCCTCAGATGGAGTACTGTGTCCAGTTTTGGTCACCATACTTTAAGAAAGATGTGAATAAAATGGAATGAGTCCAGAGGGTGAGTAACAAAAATGATAAAAGGTTTAGAAAACATGACCTGTGATGAAATATTAAGTTTGTTTATTCTAAAGAAGAGAAGACGGAGAGGGGACATAAGTCTTTAACTATGTAAAAGGTTGATATAAAGAGGACAGTGATCAATTGTTCTCCATGTCCACTGAGGCTAGGGGGGAAAAGTAACCTGTTTAGTTTGTAGCAGGAGAGATACAGGTTAGATGTTAGGAAAATGTTAAGCACTGAAACAGGTTACCTGCGGAGGTTGTGATATCTCCACCATTAGAGGTTTTAAAGAACAGGTTAGGCAAACACTTGTCAGGGATGATCTAGATATATTTAATCCTGCATCAGTGTGGGGGGACAGACAAGATGCCCTCTCAAGGTCCCTTCCGGCTTTACATTTCTATGAATCTGTGGTTATTTTTACAAAATATACTAAGTTCTTAAGGAGTGTGTTAATGTTAATAATTAAAATTAAACAACATAAAAGGACAAAGTACATTGTGTGGTCCATATTCTTGTTTTTTAATTGTTTGTTCACTTATTTGCTAATTTGAAAAATCCAGCAAATCCTGATCTGTGACTCAGCACTTAGTGCAATTTAGTGAAGTTATATTCTATAACTTCTATATTCTATATATATATTCTATATATAATTAAAACAAGGTAATTATTATAGCAAATTGAGTCTATACCAAAGGCACAACCAGCATTTTCCAAGGAAGGGGCCAATGTTACCTGACAGATCCTCACCAAGCTCCTATCTCTCCTTCTGGAGTAGGTCGGGAAGCAGAAGTGAAGAAAGCAGCATGAAGAGATAGCAACCCAGGGTTCTGGGAAGCAGAGAACTGGGTCTGGGAGATCCTTGGGGTTGGAGGAGCTGCAGCTCCAATCTAACTAGTCTCTGATAACTTCAATCATAGCTTCTTCTGATCTTCTGCAACCACCCCTGGAGAGAGACTGGCAGGGACCTCTTTTCTCCTCCCTGGCCCTCCTACCAGAGAGACCAGGCAAGACAGTGAATTTGTGGTAGCATCTCTGGTCAAAGGGGGATCTGGGCCATCCCCTTGTTGCAGCCCTAGTGTACACTAAAATTTTGTTCCATGTATGTAATCCTTTGTATTCCAATGCCCCTGACCTCAGGATGCCAATAATGTGCTTAGCTACCCATTGCTGATTGTTATAGCACCAGTTAAAAACTGGTTACTGGCATATCAAGCTTTTACTTCTTCATCAGTGAATAGTTATAGTGTATAGTGCAAGTGAATAGCATAGTGTATAGTGCAACTGTATAGTGCAAGACTTAAATATTGAAATAATAGCTTCATTAACATACTGTACATATGGAATACATATTAGAAATGTACTCCAACTGTCATGCAGTGGGGACCTAATTTTGTACCCTTGTAATAGTCTGAAGCAAAAAAATATTCAATCATTTTAATAAGAGCCTGTTATTGTATTAAAGTGTTTTGCAAAAATTGAGGGGAAAAGAGAAAAATCTTTAAATGCAATTACTTTGAAAATTCTAGTTGCTATAACAACAAGATGCAGATCTTGATGAGTTTCCCATAATGTTTTTAAAAAGTTAAGTTGTCATAACAACAGAATGGTTTTTTTTTATTTTTGGTAACCGATATTGTTGGCTTTCAGAAACAAGCTGGGTTTCTTTAAAAAAACACAAAACCCCACAAGCTTAGAAGCACACAGTACAATGTAGTTAATGTTCAGATGCTCCAGTGGAAGAAATAGCAATGAATACATTTAGCTGTATGCTTTTCTTTAAATTTTTAACATGGCTATTTACAATAATGAACAGTGTTACAGTAAATATACCTTTCTGGAAACTTAAAACCACTTCTCTTTCAGATAATGAGTAGTTTTTAGAGATACTCAATGGTTTTCAACCTGTAGGACCAGAAATACTTTGCAGTGAAGTGGAATTTAAAGGCTGGAGGGCAATAGAGTGGATGCCATAAAATTAGATAATGTAACACACTGCAGTATTTACCATTATCACAGTGTATTTCCTTAGTTGGAATCAGAAATACTAACAATATTGCATTATATTTAACTATGGCAAGTGGAAAATGTTCAGTTTGGGCCATTTTGAGTTCAAAGAGAAATAATTGTACAATGACACGTTCTTCATCTTTTTTATTAGATTTTCTTTATGCCTTCTTCAGTTCTTTTCAGCGTCAACAATTTGGTCTCAGACCAATAATATTAAAAAGCAATACTATTTTACATAACTAATTTTTATTACTATACATTTTATTACACTACAAGAGCTGTTTCTGTATTGACAAAATCATTTTGATATTGCTGTTCTTTTTATCTATTGGTTCTAAGAATGTCAGGGTTCATATTTTCTGTGAACTCAAATTTTGAAGTGATCTAAATCTTTGTTATATAGGTTTCTAAAGAATTATTGCAGTCAATCACAGCTGGAACAGCCAGTTGAATATTTTTTCAGTAGTAGGATCTCAAATTAGTAAATATTACATTTTTTAAAAGTTATATTTTCCTATATAATTTTTCTCTATTTTTAAAGTTAGAGACATATACATATTATTTGAAATCCAGAAAAAAGTAACAACACACTGTAAATATGGAAAACATCATTTGCTAACATTTCAGATTAACTACATGTAGTATTACTCTGTAACATTGCTTTTACAGCTGTTTCAAGGTTATCCAAAGAAATACAGTAAATAAATAAAACAAGGTAAATCCTTCTTTTAAGTTGTTTTGGTTTAACTGTGCGATGTGATGTTGCAACCACATCATTGACTTGTCTAGGTTTTCTTATCACATCAGTCACTCCTTCCCCTGTCTGCCATTTCTCATTTTCAAGATGCCAAATCAAAGTATGCAGTGTGATTGTTGTCACATGTGCAATGAAGGAAGTTTCTGCTTTCTTTTTTTACTAACTGTCATTTTCCATCATTGCTATTTTAGAAAATAGAAAGGGGCATAGAATGATCATTCGGACTTTTTCTTAGGTGTGGATAGTTTCGGTGTTTGTTTGGGCTTGCTTTGGAATTTCAGCGAATTTCAGAGTCATTCTGATTCGTGAATTTAAACAACGGATACTTGAAAGTAAACACTGACTAGATGACTGACTTAACTCACTAGAGCTTGGGAGGTTTTTTTTTTACAGTTTTCATGATAAAAAGGGATCTTCTAGCTAGAATAAATGAAAATAATATTTTATTTCTGTTGTACCTGTATTAATATAGGACACAATTGTGCCATTTTGGCGTAGCCATTAATAAAGAGTGGTGAGCCTTACATCATCCGTATTGTACCATGGGGAGAAATTCTGCTTCAGAGAACTGAAATTCTTCTTGGAACTTACCAGCTTGTTTATTTCTACCTCCTTCAGAAAATGCAGCTTATTCCCTCCACTGCACTGTTCTGCTGAGGCAGTGTAGAAAGAGGGCAGAAAATAGCTATGCTCCTCCCTTATCATTCCTGCCTACTTTATTGGGATGCTGTGTTTCTCACTTGCTGTAAAGGGGATTATAGTTTTGCCTGGCACTTAAATGGCTTAGTAAGTGGAAGGTTAAAGTTCCTTCCTGCCATTCCATGTCTGAAAAAAGGTCAAGTCCAGTCTTGCCCACAGAGTGTTGTTGTATAAATGCAGTTCGGATCTAGATAAGATCCATAAATAATATTTACAAAATCCAAAGGTTAATTTCTACCTCATCCCATAAATCAAAACACACTGACTAAAAATTCTATTCAGGTAAACTTTAATCTAGAGAATGATGTGCGTTTAAAATATACTACACTTTCTTGGTCCAGAGCTGGGGTTTGCATGTAATTAGATTATTAGGTCTGGTCAGATGCTTTTGATTCAAGACTTCAAGTGACTGTTTAGATCACTACTGTGTGACAGAAAGAGGAGAATTTTCATTACCTGGTCATTTTAGTTAATGAGGAGCAGGTTTTCATCACAAGTACAAAGTGATGGGAAGAAAGCATGTTCCATAGGTCCCAATGGCCTAGTGCTAGAGGCTTGCAATAGAATTTGAAGAGACGTCTTTCATAGGAGAGCCTGCTCGAAGAATTCAGCAGGGAGGCTTATTTTGCCTCCTCCAAGAATCAGTTGGGGAAATAATGTAAATCTGAAAGTTAACATGAACATAACACAGCTTAATTTGGGAAACTATTGTTAAGGGTGGGTGTTTTTGTAGGCATTATAGCAAAGAGGAATTTTAAGGAGGGAATTGAAGGCATGTAACCCTTCTTCCAGATGGTGTTGGCAGCATAAAGGCCTGGGTTCATACAATCACAGAATCATAGGGTTAGAAGGGACAGTGAGGCTCATCTAATCTAAACCCCTGCCAAGATGCAGGATTTGTTGTATGATTCAATTTTCTAGGGGATTCCTCCTTGTGACAGATGGCTGAGAGTTATTAGTTGACCCAGGACTCTGGTCACTTAGGCATTAACTAGTTTCTCCAGAGACACCCTGATTGAGGGCTGTAAGGCTTAATTTCTAATCAGACTGTGGGTTGATGAGCTAAAGGGCTAATTGTCCCATCATCTGAAAAGATAGTTAAAAAGCACAGGGAAAAATGCATAAGAGAGGAGAGAGGGCTAGCAGAGCCCAGGGAAAGCCAGTGCTCCATCTAGTGAGATCGGTTCCTCTTCCTGAAAAAAGGGCTGATGATCGAATGACCCTGTTGGTGGAAGTGCTGCAGGAGGTATCTTGGTGTAGGTAACATAAATTAAAAAACTCAGAGGTGTTGACAATCAAGAGGTGTCTAAGTCTGGCTTGTGAGGGACCCCAGAGCAATTGAGGATCCTGCTCTGTTACACTTCTAAAGACTTCCGTAACACTGGCAATATTCCCCCACCCAGGAACCTGGGAAACTATATACACAGTCCTGGGCACCCTGGAATGAGCAACACTTTCCCCAATCACAAACACTGAGTCCAGGGGTTTAAAATAAAGAGAATTTTATTACTGGGAGGAGGGGGGAAACGGAATAAACTTGTAAAAAGCAACAGAGGGTCCTGTGGCACCTTTGAGACTAACAGAAGTATTGGGAGCATAAGCTTTCGTGGGTAAGAACCTCACTTCTTCAGATGCA